>NW_027223323.1:5806482-5843982 GCF_030449975.1 Polyergus mexicanus
TCGCATTTTACATATTTTTCTCTTTTATTCTATTAAAAATTAGCATTAAAAATTAAATTAGCATCTTACCATAAATATCATTATTTAAATTATTAATAAATAATTTTTTAATTTAATATAATTTTAAGTTTTGCAATTTTAATCATTTCCTATTATGTATTTTTGTACAGTGATAGAAATTCTTGCGTATAATTTATCATAATAAGAGATAATTTGAGAAAAGTCTGAAGCATTCTTGTGGAAGTTTCTCTTAACTCTAAAGTCGCTCTTAACTTTACATAGTCAAACGCATTATATACGAATGATGCACACGAGGACTCGCGTATGTACGCAGGCACTTCTCGAAGCGAGGAGATACGCTCTATCTAGAAGACTGCAGGAGATGTTGATGTATACGTTTGATGCATGAGAAGAAAACTTATTAACTATATACTTAGTGGAACGCATGTATTGTAGATTGAAGAAAGAAATTAGTGACGAAATAAAAATAAGAGAAAGAGAAAAATATAGAAAATTTGCTATAAACAGAAAAGTATGAAAAAGATTACGAATTAAAGATTATAAATTTATACTTATTTATCTAGAGAGAGAGGTCGGGGTGGAAGTTGGTTGAGTATATAATACTACAATAGTAAAAATACTTGGTTCGAATTATTCGTATTCGTTTGAAAATAATAATTTTTATTTATGCGAAATGCAAAATATGTTTTTGCTTTGTGCTTTTGCTCTAAAATAAACATTTTTGCCTTTGTCTTTGTCTTTGTTTTCTCCTGAGAGCATCTCTCTCTTTGCTTTTATTCATATCACTCTTTGTCCGTTATATTAATCTTTTAATTGCACCGCGTTAATCTCGCATCGATAAAGTTTATAATAAAAGAGCGGTTTTTTCAACTCGAACGTGTGGAATATGTTACAGTGTATTCGGGAAATTACGTTGCGCGCGAGGGCAAGAATAACTGCATATTAA
The DNA here is from genome assembly GCF_030449975.1 of Polyergus mexicanus. NCBI lineage: Eukaryota > Metazoa > Arthropoda > Insecta > Hymenoptera > Formicidae > Polyergus > Polyergus mexicanus. The sequence goes on from NW_027223323.1 coordinate 5,807,450, forward strand.
TACGCGCTTCGGGGTTAAAGAACTATAAGAAAAGGAAAAAGAGGAAGAAGAGAGCGAAGATACAATATATTATAATTGATTATTGAAAATAAATATTTACGATGCGCGCATCGTAAATTTCGCGACGAAATGCATGTGATTTTACACATTCACATTTCATCGTAAAGATTCATCCAGCTATGAATTTATGTATTGTAATTGCCTGGTATTCGAATCGAATAATTCTTTGTCTCTGTAATGACTCGCGTTTAAATGAAACTAATATTTTGTACAAAAGATTAAGTTTTTTTACGCGCGATAGCACTTTCCTAAAAATATAATTTCTCACAATTGTGTGGTACAATTGTGTGGGAGAAAGAAAGTGGAAACCGCATATATGAAAACGGATTAAGAGTACGTGAAATAATTTTTTCTTACGCACAAGGATCTCTCGTTTTCGAGGAAGTTCTCATAAATTGGAAAATTAACAATGTTTTTGCATCTTTTTAAGCTTTACACGACTATAAATTGCTAAATGATGTCAATTTTTTAGAAAGCATCGTACGAAAATTCCATTAATTCCTATGCACGGAGCCTCGTATATACAAATACATTACGCGATCGCCTTTGTACCAATGTATACATCTTGTACATTTTCTACTAACGAAGGCATGCAAGGTGACTGATCTCTCGCGTCAATTTCGTAAATTTCCGATGCAATACGGCGCAGAGAGAGAGAGAGAGAGAGAGAGAGAGAGAGAGAGAGAGAGAGGCGAAGAAGGAAAAGCGGGTGAACGAGAGCTAGAGAAAGAAGCGATGTGCGAATGATGAGAATAGTAGAGAGAGATGCAGGAGCAGCAGGTAGGGATAGCGTACCTGCCTGTCTACCTGCCTGTGTACTTGCCTGTGTACATTTCTCGTGACGTGCAACTCCAGTCTCCAGTCTCCAGTCATCGATCGAATGCTCGACAGATCGGTCGGTCACGCGATAGATTTTCTTGAAACCGTGATCGCAATCGACTCGCAATCGCCGCTCATGCCGTGTAAAGGGAAAAAGAGCGATTGCTCGAACGGCAATTTCGATTAACGTAACGAGGCGTGTAAATCGAAAGAATCGACAGTGATAATTTGTTGATACGTCATCTCGCAATTATTCGCGTTAATCGTGCTAATCTTTCAAAGTACTAAACTTTTTACGCATATGCGTACGAGCGATACTCTCATATGTGTGATTTTTCGATATTACGATTATATAATTGTGCGATTTACAGTTTGCAGTTTACGACAAAAGGAGAAAAAATAGATTTTAGAATAGGAATCGAGTAAAATTTCGGTGAGTTTCGATTCTGATGTTATGCGACAATTTTGCCTCTCTATCTTTATTACGGTTTATATCTATCTTTATTGAGACAATTGCGCTGTTTAAAAAGTTTTTTCCATGTTCATATTCTGAGTATGGTAAATTTAAAAGTCTGTGATATATTATATTATATGAATCTTTGTTCACACACAAACTGCGAAAAGAAATAGACGCGCTAATTCGTGGCTTTCATGAAAAAGTGAAAAACAAAATTGAGAGAGAGAGAGAGAGAGAAAGAGAGAAGCATTTCAAAATGCAAAAATTTTGTGCATGCCGACCAAAACGCTCCGGTGAATGTAATAATAATCTTCATCAAGCTCTCTCGAAACGCTCCGAAAGATGCCTCGCAGCTGTAAGAACGATCCGTTATGTATGTTTATTCACGAGTATGAGAAATAGAGGACTCGATTGGGATGTATCAATTTATATTTTAATCACTATTTTTTGCGATTAATTCTCAACATTACATTAAACACGTATGTGTGTTGATGTTTTTAAAAATTGCCGGGTTTTGAATATATTATTATTATTATTATTTTTTTTTTTTTTTTGGTTCTTTTATATCGAAGAGAATGTTTTTTTTATATTTATTTCTATTTATATAAAAAGAATTTTGGTTACCACATTTCGAAAAAGTATTCGTGCAAAAAGATTATACAATAAATACACGACATAAAATTATCTTCTAAATAAGATAATTTTTATATAAACAATTTTTCTCTAATATTTTTAATTGCTTATGGAATAATCTCTTTTAATATTCATTTAAATCAGACATATTGTATGTGTATAAAATTTTGATAAAGTATAATTGTCTTTCATAAATATATCATGCATTTTATTGTATAAATTTAAGGATTATGTATTATGTATTAAATTAGTGAATTGTATCAATCCAAACACGATGTGTTGTACCATTGATCATAGCAGGAAATTGTGCATTTAATTTGAAATTAGAAATTCTTCTTGTTAGATTCTACCTGTGCCTTTGATGAATCTACCGATGAAAGTAATATACAAATTATAATATAGTTACACACATACACACAATACAATCTCGCATACATATACGCGCGTAAATGAAACTGCTTATCTCAAAACCGGAATCTCTCGATTTAGTGCAACGACTTGGATTATACTTGAAGCACTTTGTGACATCACAAATTATCCTTCTTATTTCATTTCGATATCTTCTTCCGCGTACGAGCAATTCGAATCTCATAAATTTTATATAACGTTTCCTGATGTGCTGCTTGTGCTGGATAGATGATTGTTCGAAATAGTTTCACGGTATTTCACGATCATAGTACGTTTAAGAAGGATCTTTCTTTGCGCACCTTCCTAAAAATAAAATAACATGAAACTGGAATGTATATTATAAGCGCTATTTAAACATATAATATACAAATTTAATTAATTTACATCTCTAAAAAATCAAAAATTGCATGCAGTTTTTTTTTTAATTTTGTTTTATTTTTACGCATATTTATGATATAATTTTTACTTTATTTCTAGATAATTGCGATTCTGCTTACGTTGCCAGTCGGATCAGCGATTACCATATTGTACAATCTGCTTTGGATTCAACGTAGCATTCTATCGCCACGATATTAATTCGCGACTATATTATAAAAAATATATATGGTGGAATAATATAAAAATATTTTAATATAATCTTGTCAATTTTTAAGAAACGGTTCGAGAAACAGACAAATCTGTATCAAACACGATACATATAATCGTGTGTGTGTGTGCGTGCGTGCATGCGTGCGTGTGCGTGTGTGTGTAAGAGAGAGAGAGAGAGAGAGAGAGAGAGAGAGAGAGAGAGAGAGAGAGAGAGAGAGAGAGAGAGAGAGAGATAGAGAATCTTTGTTCTTCGTATAATATAAATAAAATAAGTATATCATTTGAACGCAAAAAAAAACACACAAATCGGTGAGTTTCTATAAAATTGCAATTCACACAACATAAAAATGCATTAGCGCAAGATTACGTTCGATATACAATAGCAAGTGAGAAATCGTACAAGTTTTGTAAATCGGCTAGAAAATGCGATTAAGACATTACTGTTATCTTCTACTTTGAGTCTCGAATACAATTCCACAAAAGTACCAAGGAAAGATTATCGGCGAAAAATTATCTCGAACAAGTAAAGACAGCGTAATAATTATTACGGCGGAACGTAATATTATCATCGTGAAAGTCAACAATGTACGATTGACTCGGAGAAGAATCATGGAGGACGCATCGACGATCGCGCTTGATTCCACAGTGAGAAGTCAAAATTCAAGTTATTCGAAGGAATCGAAAGATTCGGTGAATTCGGAATCGAAGCCGGAGAGTTGTCTAGAATCGAAACACTCGAAAGATGTTCTTATCCCGGAGAAACAACAGCGGCAACATCCGTATCAACATCCGAAGCGCGCATCCGAAGATCGACAGGATCCGCAGGCAATTTCTGAAGCGAAGGATAACTCTAATCTACTCATGTTCACATCTTGCGGACAACTGTTGCTCGGTAAGTTATATAGTAATACGAGAGAGCTTTCCGACTCCTTTTATCGATACCATCCATAATACCAGAATTAATATCATTAGTATTATAATTTCCAACTGGGGATCAAGTAGCAAGTAGTAATTGAGATTTTTAACAGATGAGATAATGTAATCGCAAGTGGATTATGAACTATAGACGATTTCAAGTGAATATTTTACTCATGTTTCTCGATCCTGTAAAATGAAGACATTAAATACTGTTACGTTTCATATATATATATATTTATAATTAAAAACGAATGCTATATATTATTTTTTTACCTCTTTTCTTTCAACTTTGGATATATTATACACAACACGCGCTATATCAATATTATTTATGTTAAAATTATGTGAAATACATTCGCGCATATATATATATATATATATACACGCGGTATATATGCATGTGTGTACATTAGCTATTAATAATTCTGCTTATTATTATAATTAAAGTTTATGATCATTGTTAAAATTTATAATTATAATAACGCTCTCTATTAGAATTATGGAATCATTACGTTATTATTAATCAAAAATCGTCACGTTGTTGTTCCATTTTATACCGCGTTTCTGTCATTCCACTCGTGATATTTGTTGAATTTACACATTTTCTGAATCTATATAAGATCCAAGTATAATTTCTCTTGTGCGACGCTAAAATGCAAATGTAATAATATAAAATCAAAGAATCTCGAAATACAAATACAATTTACTTTGCAAATGCTGTGTTTAATTATGAGAATTAGTTGCGCAAAAAGAAAAACGTATTGCCATTTAATTACAGGCAATTAAACAGTGATATATTTTAGATGGAAAAATTCATGCGTGCGTTTCGAGAAATCATAAAGCGAAATGTCAAATGCACATAAATCAGAAAGCAACGTAAGAGTGAAAAAATTTCACTTGGAAAGTCGTACACATGCAACTCATTTTTCACAACTACAAAGCACGATGCTCTTTGCATCTTTGTCATTTATTTCGCCTGAATAATTTGGAATGATTGATTCAGACAAACGAGTTAATTGTTGTCTTCTGGGCGCATGTTGCTCTATTCTTCACATCTGAAATCATTTAATAACTATCGAGTAGAAACAAATAATCTCGCAAACGAAGATTTATGCACTAATTAAGATGATCAAACGGCCGAGAATAATAAGAAAGAATATATTCGTCTCTTCTCTTTTTTTTTGTTCAAAATTTAATAATTTGTTTAAAACTTTCTTTTGTTTGTTCCGTGCGCGCGCGCGCGCGCGTGTGCGCGTGTTTTTGTGTGTCGCGCGATATAAGATTTAATATAATTATAACTTGTTCAGATTAAAATGTCAATTAACTGCCAATTCAGATTAACTGTCAATTTTTTTCAGTATTATTGTAGAGATAGGTCTGATTAGACAAAACGTCCCATATAACTGGTGGTTAAACAAAAAGATTAAGTAAATTAAAAGATGATGATTCTATATGAGAAAATTGGTCGAAAAAAATATAAGGTAAATAGATAAAAAATATAAGGTATAAGGTAAAAATATAAGGTAAGATCTTTTTATACAAGATCTTGCTTTATCGAGAAACTTGATTTCGGAAATAGGAAGATTAATGATGTTTTATTTTTCTTTGTTAATTTTGAATAAACTCGAATAATTTGTCATCTTGCACCGTTTCTAGGCATCGTCCTGGTCGTTTTTGGTATCCTGGCGCTTGTTCACGGCGCTTCCTTGGGTGGTTCCGGTGCAGGGCTCTGGGCAGGTGCAGGTGCCTTAGTTGCCGGTGCGCTAGGAGTGGTTGCAACATTAGCAACGTCTTCCACCAAAACAAATTCCGCTTTCGCATCCGCTCACCTCGCTTCTAGCCTGATTGCTCTTGCTCTTTCGAACATGGCTGCTATAACGGCCTTGACGGCGGTCGTCAGGGACTCGCAGAGGTCATCAGAAGTATCGTTTCTCAACCTTTCGGTACGTCCTGTATGCTTATTTTGTGATTCAATTTTTGTGTAATGTCAAGAACGTGACATTTCGAAAGAGAGACTCCTAATTAAAATTTGTTTATTTGCGATTAATTTATTATGTTAGTGTTAAAAAATATTGATGATATTGTTATTATAATATGTATTATAATAAAAAGAATTGTGACAAATTAAAATTATATTTACAGAAAAAAAAAATTTTACGAAAAATTAGTAGCATTTTACCATCACTTTGTTGACGCAACGACTAGCTTAATGATGGTTATTTGTTATATTCGAGTTGGCAAAATGTACGCTCTACAAGCATAGAAGCGCGGATCCGATAAAGATCAAGAATAATGCATCCCCGGCGGCAGCGTTAATTAGCAGGCCGTGGAGCTTTATCTCTAATTAACACACGGATATACGAATACGAGCCGATCTAGATTTGTCGTGTCAATATTGGCATCGTACAATTAGGCAGTTCAAAAAAAAAGAAAAAAATTTTATAACAGAAAGAAGTAACGAAAACAAAAGCTGAAATATTTATAATTTGTGTGTATATATTGTAAATGTGTTAACACATAATATTATCATTATTTTTTTAAGAGCGAACAAATAAATATGCGCGAAATATTTTTACACATTTTTAATTATATATATGTAGGAGGCGGGGAGGGAGGGGGGGGGGGGAGGGAGAGAGAGAGAGAGAGAATAAAAAATTTATTGTAACTAAACACACATAAGCAGATTGATGCCTGAAATGTCCAAAAATATCTGAAAAAAGTTTATTTTTATTTTAAAATTGATAATCTGACAAGTAATTGCTAATTTTTAACGTTGAATATAAAAAAATTACATATAAAATTACAAAAAAAATTATAACTCGTTTTCGTCTTAAGAAATTTGTAAAATGTAATGTGTAATAGAGTTTAACTTTTGATATAAATCGAATATACATATTAAATTGATGGGAGATATACATATTTTGCTTGAATCTGGCAAGTGCGATTGATGAAATCCTTTGACCACTGTCGGAGAAAGTTCCCATTGCCAAGGCTAAAACGCGGTCAGGCCGTACCATGAAATTCCACGGATCGCGATTACGGAACGTTATAGAAAATTATGCTCGCGCGCGAACTCACGCAACGCTCACATTAACGCACGCGTGATAACAAGCAATGTTTCCTTTTAGCTTTACAAAACTTTGAAAGAATATCGTTAAATGGTTTATTTATTTTGTCCTATATAGGAGATATTATAATGGACTGATATTCTGAGCATTGCATTTCGATCGAAATACAACTTGTCAGATATGACAGTTCTTTGTGCAAGATCTTTATTTTTATTTTTAACATGAAATAGTTTGTCGCATTGATATATGAAATTATTAATAGTATACTCATAACGGTAGCGAAACACTATAATCTTCTTCATCTTTGTTGGATTTCCGCATTTACTGTAGAGGATGCAAAAAGAATCGACAGTCTTAAAATATACATCTTTCAGGGTGATGATAGCGACGTGATGCAAATAGACGGTGGTTTGGCAGGTCTGCTGGCGAGCATCGGCTTGCTAGTGGCCAGTATAGCGGAGCTATTGGTATCCGGTTATAATTGTTTGACCTTGACACCAAAGTTGTGCGGCTGTCTGCAAACCAGCGTTACGGACGAGACGTTGAGCGATGGTCACTTGAAGACTCGCAATATGGTTCATCAGTGGGTCATCGCGCAGAATCACGTGCCCACCAAGAACCAGCAGCCATCGATCTATGTGGTGCAGCCGATGCCGATGCCGATGCATCCGATAATTCAGGTAAATGTTCGGCCTTTTCTCCCATGACCTCCAACAACTGCGATCGCTTGTTTTATGTTGGATGGGTGGGGAGGGGGGGAGGGGATAGGTCAGTGACATACGCGACTTGGAAAGTTCAAAGCAAAGAGAAACTCTTCTGAACAAGTTGATGCGCGTTTTTTTTGTGATCGAAATGTAGATACCTCATGCTTCGAATGCGATGAAAGATGGTTCAAGTACATGTGCAGATACACTCAAAACAATTTACTAAAAAATGCCAACATATGACACTGGAATATTAATGATGGAATATATGTTAATTTTGAGAGAGAGAGAGAGAGAGAGAGAGAGAGAGAGAGAGAAATCAAAATTATTTAATATATGACATATTATAACATGTATATTATATGACAGATTATAGTTTTTATAATATAGAATATTATGTGTATAAGGATTTTACACTCATACACGCATACACACACTCACATCCAAAATACGAATTGCGCAATATTATAAAATAATTACATGTTATGAAAATAGTATTTTAAGTAATTTGAGACTTTGTATTCTCAACATCTTGTTTCTACGTTGACTCACATCATCCCATTACTTCACATTGCTACTTGACCACGCATATCTAGAATGGAAATATCATTATACATGCAATTAAAACGATATTTTGATTTTTTGCCATTGGAATAGAAGTGGAAACTAAGGAGAAATGTTAAAAATATGGAGATTGTTCAGTTTCGACATTGCATTAAATATAAAAGCTGGACTTTATATGAGGAATTTTTTATAACTGTAAATTATACCGTATATTATAGTTCGCAATAAAAGAAAGATCGTTCAAAAATAATATAAGAAATCCTGCACATTTATAGCCACCCTACGGTATGCCACCACCAGCACCAGGAAAATTTCCGCTTAGAGCGTTCGTACCTGCTGGATCTCTTTTGATCTCTACACCGACAACGTACGGCGCCTTGCCTGTGTTGTCCCATATGTCTCCGCATGTTGGACGACCGCCATCTCAAATGGTGAGCTATTAAATATAAACTTAAAGCGCGAATATAACATCTCTCTTAATAAATTGTTAATTAAATTTATAGTAACACACAAATACAACACACACACACACACACACACAAATAATACTGTCTAACTATATTTGATAGTCTAACATAATGACTTCTCACTCTAACATAATTATGCAATTACATGATAAATATAAGTAATGAGAGAATACTACAAGAAAAGTATTAGATAATTACGTGTTCGGATCCGAAAGTAATCTGCGGACTGTATAAGAATGTCTTGAACACAAAAATTGCTAAAGTATAATATGATGTAATATGGTTTTATAAAAAAACGTTATAAATTTTCCAGTTTTTAAACATATCTTTTTTTTATTTTGGTTTGTTTGCTATAATTAATAATCCGTTTAATGATTTATTTAATCATGATAGATATATAATTATAATTACTTATTTAAAATTGTATGTGATAAACATTTGAATAGTTGCGGTCAAAACAAAAACGGCAGTCGCTCGCGGATCAGGAAGAACTGGAAATAAAGAGACAAATTGAGATTAAGAATGAATCTTTGAAGAGGATGTCGTCGATCGGCGAGAGTCAAATGGATCTGGCGCAAACTTATACTGGATTGGACAAGAGAATTTCCGAGGAATTTATTTCGATCGCGATGGATCCAGATAGAAAATCGAAAGCTTCCAGTCATTACGGCAGCGAAATCGGAACTGCAAAAACTTTTTAATGACTTTTTACAATAATAATAAAGGGCGCTTAGTGCAAAAATGAAAAAGTATTTATTTATAAAATCTACTATACATACGATTTTTTTTGTACTTAAAATATATTATAATATATTATAGATTTACATCGTTCTCTCTCATGCACCGAATTATTTAATTTCGAGTAACATTAAACGTTCGCATTTATTGAGAACATGATGTCTTGTTACATTTATCATTGGTTTCTTGAGGCCTTCGCAAAATGCAATTTCGAAATGCGAGGCGATTATCAAACCGCTATTATATTGTTAATTAATATAATCTTTATTCGCACATTTTTTCTAATGTTTGAAGAATGCCAATATTTTATTTGTAATATATGAACATACATGCATCAAGTTTCATCTCAGCATTAAATGTAATTAAATACGTGGAGGAAGATTATGAACGACTCTTATATTAATAGAATGCTAAGACGCCCATTATATTGCTAGCATAATTCAATAATTTTGTTATTTCATAATTGATTATTGTTTGCATTATGAAAGCTTCAAATTTTATCGCGTAATTTTACGCACACACAGACACAAAATCGACATATTAAGAATAATTAACTTAACCAATTCACTGGTAATAACTCATATATGAGCACCATGAATAGCTCTGCCAATCTTTAACGGATTTACATTAAATTTGATATACCCCTAACAACACACCTTCTCCAAGAAGGATATCCGGAGAATATCCAGAGGGTATCTAGAGGATATTAAACATCCTCTGAATAACCTTTGGATGGTCTCTGGATGTCCTCTGGACATATGTGTTGTTAGGGACCCATGTTTTTTGGGGCGATGACTATGAATCCGGAGTCAAATTTGAGAAATTCATAATGGCCGCTCCAAGTGACTAATTTTGTTATTTCATTATGGAGAAGATCAAATTCTATATATTTATGTTTTTCGGATTGCTTATGATGAATCCAGAATCGAAATTGCAAAATCTAAAATGGCGGCTTCTAGTGACTAACGATATTCCATTATGGATACTCTTATCTCCGTTATTAGCTGATGAAATATGTTATCACTGCGGTAGGATTTATCACTCTATTTTTTCTATTTTTAAAATTTTTTATGTTTCTAATTTTTTATGATCACTAGAAACCGCCATATATTGGATGCGTCCATGTAAAATACGAAATTATTCACTCTCGCCAGTTTTGGCACAAAACGTTGATTTCGGGCCCATCATCAGTTAACTGGTTAAGGCTGCGTTCGGAAACATCACCTATGTGCACACGAGCGTCATTCTATCTTTGTTATTTACTTAAAAGTTGAACAAAGTTAGAACGACGCTCGTGTGTACACAGATGATGTTTCCGAACGTAGCCTAATATAAATAACGAGAATGGCGAATGCATGTGCACACATATAGACACATACACACATAAAAAGAATTATAATATATAGTTTTATAAATAGTTGTATACGGTTTTCAGGATATTGTTCTATCTTCCTTAGAAAGGACAAGTTTTAAAGTTACCCAATGATTACTTAATGTGCTCAATCTTGTTCTGTTACTGTGTATCTATATATATATTTTTTTTTATGCAAATTGAAACGTGCTGTCATATTATCTATGCTATTATATATTATCTTTTATTAACCAAAATTCTATTTACTTCTGTGCTAAAATTTGTTTCTATACTATATAATTATATAAAAGTCCTTGTCTTGTATGGAAAGGAAAGGTTAAGCTATATATTAATTTACTAAGCATAAATATATAAATAGGATACATCATCATCATCATCATCATCATCATCATCATCATCATCATCATCATCATCATCATGTATATACAGGGTGATTCAGAAATACACCGATAAACTTTCAGAGACTGTCGGGGGGCACCAAAAGTATTATTTTTTGCAAATGGATCTAGGATCGGAAACATGTCGTTATATCGCTACGGCAGACAGAGTGTTCGAAAAAGATCGGAAATATCTCGAAATATCTACAAAAATATAAGTTTTATAAAAAACTGTTTTAGACAAAAGTTGTAGAGTGTAAAAATATCTATTTACTGATCTTACGAGTTTGATCTTGGATGGCGTCGCCAAGGTCAGGTCGAGATTGCCTTAGGCAAGATCGATGGCTGATCCAGCTCATGAAGGCAACCTCTCGGCCTGACCTTAGCGACGCCACCCAACTCAAACTCATGAGATCAGTAGATTAGATCTTTTAACACCCTACAACTTTTATCTAAAACAGTTTTTTATAAAACTTATATTTTTTGAGATATTTCGAGATATTTCCGACCTTTTTCGAACATTCTATCTGCCGTAGCGATGTATGTAACGACACGTTTCCGAGTCCTAGGTCCATTTGCAAAAAATGATCCTTTTGGTGCCCCCGACAATCTTTGAAAATTTGTCGGTGTATTTCTGATGAATCACTCTGTGTGTATATATATATATATATATATATATATATATATATATATATATATATATATATATATAATTATTACATATATTTATTACAATACTTTATTACAATTTATTTATTTATATACATTTCCAATTGTCTGCTAAAGCATTTGATATTTCAGTTTTGATAAGATATATATACTTTTATATTATAGTATATTTTGATTTTTAAACTATAGCTATTACGTTATATAGGCTGCGTTCCGATATTCATTGCCAGTACTGAAAATCTATAATTTACATCATGTACACACTACATACATAAAGATATATATACTATACATAGATTTTTAATATTAGCAGTGAATATTGGAATGGAATCATAATCATGATTTTTTTATTTATCCAGATTTTTAAGTTAATTTAACCATAGTTTGTATATGTAATTTTTGTTATATATTAATACAAAATAAACTTTTTATCTGAAACTAACTTTTGTCATTCAAATTTAATTTTTCATCACTTTAGGTGTGTACAGCATGCTCTAAAGATTTAATTTAGTAAAGAGATAAATCTGACAAATGTTGTTGAGAACAATTATGTTTATCACAAGCAATAATAGCAATAAATGATAAGTAATATCAAAAAATTTATTTACGCATCAAAAAAACATTTTTCTTTCATTAAATATAGGAGAATAATAATTTTATTTCAGATTGATATACAAAATGCTATAATATATTTATTTGCGATAGTAATATAAATATATACAAGCAAAAATAAGTATTAAGACAGAAATTATTACAATTTAGCTTGAACCATCATAATTTTCTTTATAAGAATATGTTAAATAATTAAAACTAATTTCGTTTACGATACACATTTGTTTTATCCAGTTTATCCATGGGGGTTACATTATACACTAACGATGAATATCTATAAAAATAATCAACCATTAACACCGTAAGAAATATTTTTATCTAAAAATCATTATTATATATATATCATATTAATATTATATAGTGTGTTAGATAGTGTAAAACAACACATTTTTTCCAAAAATATAGATATTGTATTTTATATTTTTTCGTCTCGCTTTTTTTCAAGAACTTGTATAAAGGAAAATATTGCGCTTTTTGTCCCCTGGTGCAGCTTAAAATCGTAAGATCTGTGCAGTCTTTTTTATCTCTTCAGGTTGTATATTTGTAAATCGATTCAATCCTTTATTAAGCAGCAAACGATATTCGTAAAAGCAATGTCTGTTGGACAATAACAAAAAAATGTAAATATATTAAAAAATATCGCATGTATGACAACAAAATTTTTAATTCCATAAAACAAATTTCATAAAATACAAACAGTGAATGGATCATGAAAAAATTCGAGATGATTTATAAATCGATGAGTTCGAATCGCAACGGCAACGTTTGCGTGCTTGTAATCTGACTTTTGTACTCGAATGATCCGTGATGCCATTCAATCCGGAAATTTCGTATGATCTAGATAAAAGACCAGCGCAATGACGCGCGCGCGATATCCAATGAGAGCTCTACTTTTTAGAAAAAATAAAGCTCTCGTTGGATACCGCGCGTCGCGTCATTGCGCTGGTTGCGAGAGCCATATGTTATGTAAACTTTAGATTTCCAGTACTGGTAGTGAATTTTAGAACACGGTCAGAGGTCAGAGACTGCCGGTATTGCCCGCCAGTACTAAAAATCTAACCTATAAAGCCCGTATCAGACTACGCATTGAAAATTGAAAATTAAAGATTAAAGATTGGAATTTGACTAATCAGAACAAAAGGAACTAAAATTTTTTTATCCTAATTGTTCAAATTTCAATCTTCAATCTTCAATCTCAATCTCCAATGCGTAGTCTGATACGGGCATTATAGTTTTTGAAACGAAGTAAAAATTGCAAAAGTGAAGAAATTCCCTAGAATACCTATATTTTCATTTGTCAAAATCTAGTAAATCTATTCACTTTTGTAATTTTCACCTCGTTTCAACAACCATAATCACAGACTTCTATATATACTAGACCGCTAACTTCTGCGAAATACATGGCCCTGAAAAATATGTACACAACACATGCGCATACAACACACACACACACACACACACACATAATTCCTACTTAGGTCACGCATGTGTAGATATTTACTTCTCATACGTGATACATACTTTTCGGAGTCAATTTTTCGGTCAGTGTATATGGGAGTTAGTGATCTAGTATTAAACTACGTTTACACGTCACTCCTAATCGGGTTTAATACCATCCGTTGTTCTAAGGCTGGCCAATCACAGTCATTCCATTCTTCAGAGAAATAGCTGTGATTGGCCAGTTTCACAACTATGGATGTTATTAAACCTGATTAAAGGTACCGTGTAACAGAGCTCATATAGAAGTATGTGACTGTAATGCGGCGTTTACAATAGAGATTTTAAGCCCTAAGTTTTAAGAAATTGACCAATCACAGTCGAGCATTCTTCTCATACTTGATTGCGATTGGTCAATTTCTTAAAGCTTAGAGCTTAAAATCTCTATTGTAGACGCCGCATAATAGGCCCTCTATAGTGCACGTGTCGTAAACTATAGATTTTCAGTACTGGCACCTGGCACTTGGCAGTTGGCAGTGAATATTGGAACGCAGTCAGAGTGGAAGGAGATATATACCACACGTTGAATTTTCCAAGTAGTCGCAAGTGACGTGGCTCGAGAAGTGTATGTAACGAAAGAAAATTATTATTTTTTAATATAGGAATGTTTTATATAATTTTCTTATTAATAATACATCTTAAAGTGAAATGTTGATGATAAAATTATATTGGTGAACAGTGCTGCTTAACTTATGCTATCTTCTTGTGTAAACATAATTGTAAGTATTTATTAATTCGTGACTAATCTGCTACAACGATTTTGTACTTTTTACATTTATTCTTTTGTAAATTTATTTGATATTGTATGTACTGATAAAAATGATTCAATTATTTAAAAAGAAGGAAAATTATAATATTAAAAATGTAGTTATATATATATATATATATATATATATATATATATATATATATATATATATAAAGATTAAATTATTTATATTGTAAAATATATTAATTATTTCTTGTGCATTTTTTTTATAGCATTATGACGACATATGAAGATTTTATTCAACAAAATGAAGATCGCGACGGTGTGCGTTTTACATGGAATGTTTGGCCCTCATCGCGTATCGATGCTACTAGACTAGTTGTACCATTGGGTACATTGTATCAACCAATTAAAGAACGTGCAGATCTTCCACCGTTTCAATATGATCCAGTTTTATGTACAAGATCTACTTGCAGAGCTATTTTAAATCCGTTATGTCAAGTAGACTATCGTGCAAAACTATGGGTCTGCAATTTCTGCTTTCAGAGAAATCCTGTAAGAAAAAATTCTACATTTTCTTTTAATATTGGCTAAACCATTTGAGCTAAGCCTAATTAGATCTAAACTAACAATTGTTTAATTTTGGAACTAAATCCAGCAGATAAGTGGTCAGACACAGACTTAATGCAATCTTTCTTGGCAAAAAATAATGAAAATATGGTTTAGACTGCATTAAAATCAAATCTTGTGTTATATCATTATGTGTGCATATGTATGCAGGCATGTATGCACATACACACACCACACACGCGCGCACGCACGCACGCACACACATATACACAAACAATGTATGTATAACCTATATAATAAATTTATGTGTATTTTTATATTGTTTCTTTTTCTTTTTCTTTTAGTTTCCACCACAATACGCTGCAATTTCAGAACAGCAGCAGCCAGCAGAACTCATTCCAATGTTTTCAACAATTGAATATACAATAATGGTAAGTAATAAAGTATTATAAATAAAGTGAAACAAAAATTATTTTTCATTTATCAAAAGAAATATTTTGAAAAATAAAATATTGACTTTTATTGGTAGTTACAAGTATATTATGATGTTTTTTTCTTTAATATTACTTTATTTAAAAACTCATATATTTCATTTAATACATAATTTTCTGTATACACCATACAGGATAATTTAAAAAATGGTCAAATTATTTATAGAAGCATAAAGTATTTATAAAAATATTTAATGTCTTTATATTCTAATAAACTCTAAATTTGTATTTTTATTTTATATTTTGTTAAAGTTAAATTATATTGATATATATATATATATATTGCAATAATTATGAGAAAAGATCATTTACACAAAAAATTCTTTAAGATAGGAAAAATTGTTATGAGAAATATCATTTAGATACAAAATATTGAAATTATACATATCTGTTTGAATTGTTACATCGAATGTCTTTGACTTGACTTCTTTCCAGATTTTATTTTCAAAAACATTACTTTTATTATCATTCGTATGATATTACATAGTTTATTATAGTTTTTAATATATACATGTATAGACATTTATAAAATTATGCGTTACTTTAAATATTATTATATCTGTGTATGTAATTGTTTTATGTATTGTTTAGCGTGCCCAATGCTTACCACCAATATTTCTACTTGTTGTGGATACATGTCTGGATGATGAAGAGCTAGGAGCACTTAAAGATTCATTGCAAATGTCATTGTCTCTGCTTCCACCCAATGCTCTCATTGGTCTTATCACATTTGGCAGAATGGTTCAAGTCCATGAATTAGAATGTGATGGTTGTAATAGAAGTTATGTATTTCGAGGCACAAAGGATCTTCAACTGAAACAAGTTCAAGATATGTTAGGTAAGAATACAATAAGTTCCAAGATATATTTGCTCTATTACCTTTAGCCATTACTCTTTGTGATTATTTTATTGCATTTTATTCATTGCATTTCAATAGGTATAGGTAGGCCAATTCCAGGACAAAATCCAGATCAACCGAAAGGATCTGGCGTGCAACCATTACCACCTGCTATTCGCTTTTTGCAACCAGTACACAAGTGTGATATGAATTTAACGGATCTTTTAGGAGAGTTGCAACGTGACCCATTTCCTGTTGGACCAGGAAAACGTCCGTTGCGATCTACAGGTGTGGCATTAGCAGTCGCCACAGGTCTCTTAGAAGCTAGTTATGCAAATACTGGTGCTAGGTATTTATATGTTGTAATAAATATGTTATATGTATATTGCGTGTCTCATCGCCATTCTACATAGTCAATGCCATCAATGTGTTTAAGGATTATGATATTTGTTGGTGGACCGTGTTCTCAAGGACCTGGCCAAGTTGTAACCGATGATTTACGACAACCAATTAGATCACATCACGATATTCAAAAGGATAATGCTAAGCATATGAAAAAGGCAACTAAGCATTACGATGCACTTGCATCACGCGCTGCAACTAATGGCCACATAATAGATATTTATTCCTGTGCTCTTGACCAAACTGGTTTATTAGAAATGCGACAATGTTGCAATTCTACTGGTGGTCATATGGTGATGGGAGATTCATTTAATTCCTCTTTATTCAAACAAACTTTTCAACGAGTATTTGCTAAGGATGCAAAAGGTGACTTGAAAATGGCATTTAATGCCACTTTAGAAGTAAAAACATCTCGGGAAATTAAGGTTTCTGGAGCAATCGGACCTTGCGTATCATTGGGAGTAAAAGGATCTAGCATTGGAGAGCAAGAAGTAGGTTTAGGTGGTACTTGTCAATGGAAATTTTGTTCATTGACACCGTCTACAACAACAGCACTATTCTTTGAAGTTGTAAATCAACATACAGCTCCAATTCCGCAAGGTGGAAGAGGCTGTATTCAATTCATTACCCAATATCAACATAGCAATGGACAAAGGAGAATTAGAGTTACTACTATTGCAAGAAAGTAAATATATTTTTTATTACACATCATTATGTATACAATGATGTTATATCATAAATTGATGATACTATTGGAATATATTTAATTGGCAGTTGGGCAGATGCATCATCATCTTTACATCACGTAAGCGCTGGATTTGATCAGGAAGCAGCAGCTGTTCTCATGTCACGTTTAGCTGTGTTTAGAGCAGAAAGTGATGATGGTCCAGATATTTTAAGATGGGTCGATCGTATGCTGATTAGACTTGTTAGTAGTTTTATCAATAAAATTATATGCCCAATTATATTTAGTAAATCTTATAAAGCTCAAATTTTACACGTTTACACACACACACACACACACACACACACACACACACACACACACGCACATATATATATATATATATATATATATATATATAGTATCTATATATTTTGAGCAATTTATTATTACAGTGTCAAAAGTTCGGAGAATATGCAAAGGATGATCCAAATAGCTTTAGATTGACAGAAAATTTTTCCTTGTATCCACAATTTATGTATCACTTGCGCAGATCGCAATTCTTACAGGTATTCAATAATTCGCCAGATGAAACTAGTTTTTATAGGTAAGCTGTCTTGTGTTTTATTTTTATGCAAAGCATCTAATACTTGAAACTTATGACATATTTAGATCACATATTTCATACATTGATACATATTTTTTGATATTCCAGACATATGCTTATGCGTGAAGATTTAACAAATTCTTTAATTATGGTCCAACCAATTTTATACAGTTATGGGTTTAATGGTCCTCCAGAACCAGTATTGTTAGATACTTCATCTATTCAACCTGAGAGAATTTTGTTAATGGATACATTTTTTCAAATACTTATATTTCATGGAGAAGTAAGTGTAACAATATTTAATTAACATATATTAAATCTGTTTGAGGCACACAGTATGTACAGAGAAAATATGTTTTGTGCCGCGAGTAAGATTATAACAGAGAACACATTACATATAGTAATGTGATATTGTTTGACATACATTATTCTAGTATCCATCTATGAAACATGTTTGCCTTATTGAAGAAAATGTACATATTTATAGTTTTTCTATAAGTTGTAATTTTAACTATTTCTTTTTGTGCTGCAAATATTAATTTGATTGGTTTTAAGAAATTTGATGTATCATTTCAAGTCCTCCTAATTCAGTTAGCAATAAAAATAGAAAATATTGCTTCATGCAAATTAAATTACACAGATAAACAATTATTGATAAATTGATTATTCTTATTTTTACTGTTTATATTCATATGCCATATTACCATTGATTCGTTTTTTTTTTCTTTTTGCTTATTATTATATTACACGATTATATTACATTATTATATTACTATGTGCTGTGTTGTTATTTGTCATGCATGATACTATTTTGTCCCATATAATATTTAATTTTTCTTTTTTAAGAATCAATATCTGTTATTGATGTTGTTTTGGCAAATATCATAATATTTTATAGCCAAATATATTAATTAATATATATAATCTTATATATTTTCTGCTTTATATAATTTTTAATAACATGTTTAAAATACAATTAAAAAAAAAATTGATCATGGTAAAAAGCTAATTTTTAAATATAAATATGGAAAAATGTGCATGCGCAAATATCATAAATCTGAGCACAATGCCATACGAAGTAAACTGTCAACATTGTGCGAAAATTTGGCATAGTGTAGAATTAATATCAGTATGTATATACTAATATTTGTGTATGCTTATATGTATTATATATTATTAATGATAATGTGTGAGTATAAATTTGTATACATAAAACCTCAAATGCGAGCTGGTAAGCTCATGATTATGCATTTAGAAACACATGTGGTTAAGTTATGGGATTAATAAATATAAAAAAAAGAATATATATATATATATATATATATATATATATATATATATATATTATATAGTTCTGTTTATTTTGATTGCATATAAAACTCATGAAAGAAATTTATTCACTAACATATTGTTTCAAAATTTATTTTTGCAGACTATTGCGCAATGGCGACAATTGAAATATCAAGATCTGCCAGATTATGAAAATTTCCGACAATTATTAGCAGCGCCTGTTGATGATGCAGCTGATATCTTAGCTAATAGATTTCCCGCACCTCGATATATTGATACAGAGCAAGGTGGTTCTCAAGCTAGATTTTTATTAAGCAAGGTCAACCCAAGTCAAACTCACAATAATATGTATGCTTATGGCGCGGTAAGTACAAATATATTTAATTTTGATATTCTGTTTTATTAAAATAATTTGTCACAAAAGAAGATAATATATTTTTATCAAAATTTATTATGGATATTTATATATTCTCTACAACATCTAAGAACTTTATTTGATAGATTCTATAATTAGACATTGGTTGTATATTGATGAAAATGTCGAAAATAAATGTTAATAATTTTTGAATTTTATTACGTATGTTGATATCGAAATAATTACATACATTTCCTCAAAAATAAAAACCGGATTTATTTTATTATATATTACTATAAAATCATGCATAGAGTAAAATTACATGTAATAAAGCTATCTAAAATTTTATTGATTATTATACTTAAATATATATTATATATACTTGAAAATCATGTACATAAAATTTTGATAAAATTAAAGTTGTGAATAAATGCATTTAATATCTTATACTTGTTGAGATTGGTGCAACGGTTATTTTTAACAGCTATTATTTTCTTATATATTTGAAAAACTTTAATTATAATAAGTGAAAAGGATTTCTAAAATACACAAGAATAAAATGAAAATTTTTACAAAACTTTTTATACAACGTTAAAATTATTTTAATAAAAATTTTAGTTTAAGACTCAGCTGTAAGAAAATGTTAAAAATAATAAATTATAAAAAAATCCGGTCTAATATTAAATTTTTGCTATGTGTGTGAGAGATTTGATTTCAAATAGATTAAAAAGAATCAACAATTGAAAGAAGTATGAATAAGTTTTATGAATATGTCCATGTATAAATTACATACCACATGTAATTAATATTTTTATTTTATGTTACCATGATCCTGTGAACTAGGGGATGCCGATACTTAATGGGGTGTGTTATTTTATTTAATTTTTTTTTCCTCTATTTGCTTAGTTGCTTTGGTGATTGGATTATTTAAGATTAACAGATTTATATTCACACATGTGAAAGTGCATCTTATTGATTTTTTATGATTTTCTTATAATTTATTATATTTAATTTAATTTATTATTTTATTTTTATCAATATGCTCTAATACTTTCTTAATCATCTTATTTTGTTAAAAAGCCATAGAAAATATTTAGTAATTTTATAGTTCTATATAGATTGGTATGCCGGAAAACATAGCACCATCAAAAATTATAAATAATTTCTTGTTCAAAAATAAATAGAAAATATAAAATAAAATTTTTTTTACAGTTTTGTTCGAAAAAAAAACTTTTATTTCATATTTTATTTCATCTATTTTTCTTAACCACGTGAAATATATTTTATATTTTGTTAAATAAGGAAATTTGTGCATAATGAAAATAAAAATGCCTCTTCCCTCATACTTCTATTTCCCCCCCCCCCTCCCTTTTTTCTCTATTACACTCTATAACACATAATTTGAATAAACAAAACTTGAAATATTTGAGATAATTAAACAAGTAAATTAAAAAAGAAGTGTCTAACAAATATTTTTTAATTTATAAATAAAAAATTTTTTAATATTAGACGCCATAATTTTCTCATATAAATATTGAAAATATTAAAAACCATAATTATCATATATCATTATTTAGCACAATAACAAATAATTATCTTATTCTGTTTTATTTAGGAGAGCGGCGCGCCTGTTTTAACAGATGATGTGAGCTTACAAGTATTCATGGAACATTTGAAGAAATTAGCTGTATCATCTACAGCATAAATCAATATACACATTATAAATATTATAAGATATATATATATATATATACATTTGTAGTAAACATTTATTTATATTATGTCGACAATTTATATATTAAGAAATTGGAATAAGTTAATAAAAATTATATGGGAAAGCAAAGAATAAGCAATTCAAAAATGAATGTAAATTAAATATATAATTGTTTTGAAATATTACAATAAATTAAACATATACAAAAGAAATAATTTCAAAACTGTATAGTAAATTGGATGATTTTTTGTTTCCAATATCATACTTTAATATGATTGCAATGAGAGATTAGAAGTTTTAAAAGATATAGAGAGAACATTTGTCTTTTCCTCCCATCACGGAAAAACATTTATATTATTGCCTTTTGAAGGTGTCTTTTATCCTATCTTATGTCTTTATCTTTTACTGTTATTGAAACTTTTGTCCTGTAAAGAAATATACTTGTATCCAAAACATTTTTATATTTTTATTAAAGACCGATCTTTTCGTATCAACATATTATATGGCTATCGAATTTATATAGATCATACATATATATATAGAGAGAGAGAGAGAGAGAGAAAAATTGCTGCAATAATATGTCTAATGTAGATATTATACATAATTATATTATAATATATGTAATATTTATATGCTATAATGTGTAACATCGGTACATTAACGCTCGGTTAGCAGCAGAAAAGTCTTTAAGAAATCTTATATTTTCTTTATCTATTTCGATACGAATATTACAATGACATTGAATGACATTACCATATGATTGCGCTTTATGCTGAGAAGGATGATAGGAAATCAGTAACTATTTTCTTTAGTTTTGCGTCCGACGCTTCACTAATTATGTTTTCTTTTGCAATAGTAGCAAGAAGATCTTGCTGAGTAGATCTAGAAAAGAATATTACATGCATTAAAAATATTCACATTAGCTGAACACTTTAAATACTATATTAGATACCTGATGTGTGCAAGAAATTCTTTTTCAAAAGCAGTAATCTTTGTAGGATCCATCTTGTCGAGATAACCACGCACACCACAATATATGACAGCTACCTGTTCTTCAATAGCCATAGGTACTAAAAAGATATATATCAGATATGTAAAAGTATATCAAGATACATAAATTAAGTTATACTAAAAGAAAGAATAGTTAAAATCATTAAAATTGTGACATCTTACCATATTGTCCCTGTTTGAGAAGCTCTGTTAATCTTACACCACGATTTAGCAACTGTTGGGTCGCAGCATCCAAATCGGAACCGAATTGAGCGAAAGCCGCTACTTCACGATATTGAGCCAATTCCAATTTCATCGAGCCAGCAACCTATGTGCAATTAAATATCATAAAATATCAATGTTTTATGTAAATTTATCATATAAATTTTTTTATTAATTATAATTAAGTATAAATAAAAAAATATTATCTATTTATATATATCATTTTGATGATATAATTCTTTGGTATTATAATTGGATGTATTGAAAAATTTAACATACGATACCTGCTTCATGGCCTTAGTTTGAGCAGCGGATCCAACACGTGATACAGATAAACCTACGTTGATAGCAGGTCGGATACCTTTGTAAAACAATTCCGTTTCCAAGAAGATCTGACCATCAGTAATAGAAATTACATTCGTAGGAATATAAGCGGACACATCACCGGCTTGCGTTTCAATGACGGGTAAAGCTGTTAACGATCCCCCACCCAAACTTTCATTCATTTTAGCCGCTCTCTCGAGCAGACGAGAATGAAGATAGAATACGTCGCCAGGATAGGCTTCACGACCTGGTGGTCTTCTAAGTAGCAAAGACATCTGCCGATAGGCAACAGCTTGCTTGGATAAATCATCATAAATAATTAAAGCATGCTTTCCATTGTCTCTGTAAGATAATAATCCCTATATGAGTTTGTTTTTGGATATAAAAACTTTTTAATTATACCTTTTTAATATAAAAAAAATAAACAGATAAATAAAGGATAGTATAATACAAATGTCAATTTAAATATTCACCTAAAGAACTCTCCCATAGCGCATCCAGAATATGGAGCCAAGTATTGAAGTGGCGCTGCATCGGAGGCAGTGGCAGATACAATGATAGTGTAATTAATAGCACCACTATCCGTTAAACGTTTTACAATTTGCGCAACGGTAGATCTCTTCTGACCAATAGCAACATAAATGCAATATAATTTCTTCTTTTCTTCTCCAGCATCATTAAAACGTTTTTGATTGATAATTGTATCAATGGCAAGGGCAGTCTTTCCAGTCTGTCTGTCTCCAATGATCAACTCACGTTGACCGCGACCGATAGGTACCAAGGAATCCACAGCTTTAATTCCAGTTTGCATAGGTTCTCTGACCGATACTCTGTCAGAAGGAAGAATATATCATATGTACACTATCAATTTAGTCATTTAAGTCATTTATTTTTTAATCTATTGCGAAACGGGATGATATCAATTGTGATTTTCACATAAAAATAAAATATCATTATTCTTAAAGTTTCACACAAGGAAATTAAGAGGTAACAGATTACAAATTTATTACCACAATTATATTACCTGGGAATAATGCCTGGAGCTTTTGTTCCAATACGGAATCTCAATTTGCTGTTTAGAGGTCCCTTGCCATCTATAGGATTGCCCAAGGCATCGACAACACGACCCAACAATTCTTCACCGACAGGGACATCAACAATGGCACCGGTACGTTTCACAATATCCCCCTCCTTAATGTGCCTATCATTACCGAATACGACAACGCCTACATTGTCAGGTTCCAAGTTTAACGCCATACCTTTCAAACCTGAGCTGAATTCCACCATCTCATCAGCTTGAATATTCTTCAATCCGTATACACGCGCGATACCATCTCCAATGCTGAGTACTCTGCCAGTCTCTTCAAGATTAGCCTAAAATGAGAGATTAGCCTTGAATTAATCTACTTTATAAGATATCCAAAAATAAAATCTTGTTTTTCAAAACTACAAAGTAAAATTTATGAAAATGTATATATATCACTGCATATGATATCGAATGATACAAGTAATATGATAATTTGTCTCTTATAAAGCATTTACCTTTGGTGCCGATCCAAGAATACGTTCTTCCAGGATGGATGAAATTTCCGCTGAACGACGGCTACACGAGACATGATACTTGCAAGAAGCTACAGCAGTTGCAGGCCAAGTAATCTAGTTAAAAAAAAGAATACATATATATGTATATATAAAAGAAATGTATTACATAACTTGCTGCTCCAACACATTTTATGTAATATACTATTAACATATACTATTGACATTTCAAGCATCGTTAAATTTTGTCGTCGATCGAGCAATTTATAAATCAAAATACTTGGTTTATTTTTTATCTAATCTGACTTGCGATTGAAAGTAACGAAAGGATAAAATCGGAGTATAGTGCAGTTCTGATAAGTGGAAAATGTCGGCACGTTCCGCTAGGTGTATAACGTGTCATGGGTACAAGTATTAATAAGAGATCTCTTTTTTGAAATTACCTGAACTGTGGTATTCGGCAGATGCCTAATTAAAGACGAAGTCAAACGTAAGGATAAGAGTGCCATCTTTTTCAATTGATGATTACGAGAATCTCGATTGCTTCGAAGTAGAGTAGGGACTGGTAGGATAGGAACCAGCGAGAAGATCAAAAGAACGTCCGTAATACCCGTTGATTCTCCATCTATCCCCCACTCTGAATACCAAAACCAAACTCCATGCGCAGGAAAACGCAGCCATCGATTTGCTTTCGTAATTGGATGTGTTCGGAAACATCACCGGACTTGGTGAAATTGGGCGCGTTCCAGAAACACAACTATTGAGCATCGCCTTGTCAACACTCGACGTTGATTTGTTGGTTCTAGAAGTAAGAACCAACCACATTCGATTGCTATCCAACGGTTGTGTCCCCTGAACGCACCCATTGGCCGTAGAGAGTGAATAAGATTTTATGGAGAAAACTTTGATGAGACGCGCGTGAAATGTAAATGTGATACTTGCCAATATTTTACGATTCTTCGTTTCGTTTTCGGAAATGATATTTCGGAGATTTAGCAAATTATTTAAAATTCTAATCAAGTAACAATTAACTGCCTTTATGACTGCAATCGATAAATGAGTCATTTATAACGAGAGAGAATTATGAAAATGCATATAAGCATATATATCTCATATTAGAGTTACTTTATATATATGTAATAGACATATACAATTATGCATATATGTCATTCCAATATATGGAGGATTGTCCGTTTGTAAAATTTCTTTATTTTATATTAAAGAATTGTGTCCAGTGACAAAGAAGTGAGACAATATGGACTCGGCTGCGACGGAGTTGGAGCATATAGAGAAGCTGGCAAAGGAAGCTGAATGCTTAAAGATACGTTTGGAAGATGAGCGACAGAAGTTGAACGATATCACGCGTAATTGTCGGAATTTTATTTGCTAATATGTCGCTTACATACAAATATTTGCAAACTCTTAATCTCCCTTCGATATTTTATATATATTTATCTTGGTTGTTAAAAAGATCGAAATACACTTTATATATACTTTATACACATACCATATACAGAGAGATATAATTTTTATTAATAGTAATATATTTCCCTCTTTTTGTAATAAAAAAATAATTACATTATTAATAAGATTGCAGATTAATAATTTCTTTTGGCTGTTTTAAATATCTAATATATCTGTATGAAATGTACTTATGTTTTGTTTTAGTTGCTAGCGTAGCTGATAGGCTCGAAGCAATTAATTGTATAAATGTAAAACCTAGACGTATCTTAAAAGGACATCAAGCCAAAGTTTTATGTTCCGATTGGTCTCCTGATAAGCGTCATATTGTTTCCTCTTCGCAGGTATATATAACATTTTATTTATAATGATGATTATCTTATCTTATACAATAATAGTATATAAAATATCACTTAACTTTAAGGATGGAAGAATGATTATATGGGATGCCTTTACTACAAATAAAGAACATGCCGTTAGTATGCCAACCAGATGGGTGATGGCATGTGCTTACGGGCCTAGTGGCACTTTAGTTGCATGCGGGTATTTATCATAATAAATTATGATAAATTTATCATATATCAAGGAAAAGAAGTCAAATGAGAGATTTTCAGTGTGATAAATCGCTATTAATGATAATACAATGTGTTCTGTAATGTTGCAGAGGTCTAGATAATAAAGTTACAGTATATACATTAAGTCTGGAGGACGATGTTTCGGCTCACAAGAAAACTGTTGGCACACATACATCGTACATGTCATGCTGCGCGTTTCCCAACAGTGATCAACAGATTTTAACAGGTAGCGGGGACAGCACATGTGGTTTGTGGGATGTAGAGAGCGGACAACTATTACAGAGCTTTCAAGGGCATTCCAGCGATGTTATGTCCATTGATTTAGCCCCGAGTGAAACGGGGAACACATTTGTGTCAGGTGGTTGCGACAAATTGATCTTAATTTGGGATATGCGCAGTGGCCAATGTGTGCAAAGTTTTGAAGGACATCAATCCGACGTTAACTCAGTATGTAGTAGTTTTTACAGTTATATATCTCGTGACTTGTTACATAGTATTGTAATGAGTAAAGGATTATTAATGATTATAATAACTGATATATTTCATATCTTTTTCTTCTCAAAATATGAATGTTTAATATTATATTATTATATTTGCGATACATACAGGTGAGATTTCATCCAGGCGGTGATGCGGTAGCAACAGGTTCAGACGATGCTACTTGTCGCTTATTTGATCTGCGCGCTGATAGAGAAGTCGCGGTATATGCAAAAGAGAGTATAATATTTGGAGCGAATGCAGTTGACCTGAGTGTAAGCGGCCGATTGCTTTTTGCCGGATACAATGATTATACGGTGAATGTGTGGGATACCTTAAAGTGCCAACGAGTGGCATTATTGTACGGACATGAAAATCGAGTTTCATGTCTAAGGGTTTCGCCGGACGGTACTGCCCTATCTACTGGAAGCTGGGACTCGACTTTACGAGTTTGGGCTTAAGATTATTACTATTATCTTAAGAATGTTAGGATACTCTTGCTATTCAGCATATAAATAATATATATATATATATATATATCCTGTTTTGTCCTATTTATTTAAATTCTCGCCTTTTCAGCTACTTTTTATGTTATCCATGTTTTCATAAAATACCGTGTGTGTGTGTGTGTGTGGATTTGTAGAATGTGTTTAACAATTATGTATTTTCAATAGTAAACCTACTATATCATATGCGAGATGTAATTGGTAATATTTAACATAAATATGGCAATGTGATAATATTAATGAAGTTGCATTAGGCTGGCCCTAATTTATAGAAAAATTTTAGTAACACACACACAAGTGTGTGTGTGTGTAAAATTCGTAGCACAAAAAATCAGTGTATATATGACAAAAAAATAAACGTTTCATAAATCCAAGATTTTTTGTAAACGTTATTTTGTTTTCTCATGTATTTTTCCAGTTTCTCATGTGAAAATTAGTGCAAATTTATTAAATATATAAACTTTGCGTATTTGTTTTAAGATAGTAAATTTTTTGACAATGTATGTATGATATCTAATTGTTTAAATATTTTTAAATTTCTTTCTCTTTCTCTTTCTTTTCCTCTTTCCTATATAATTTTATATATACATGAAAAGAATCCTCTCTCTCTTTTCAGTTATATGGCTTACGGCCCACCCTATATATCTCGATCAGCTGGCCATCTGTCTGTTAACTGACAAGTTCTTCGTAGCAACATTAGCACCTAACACCAGTGACTGACGTATGTAACGTACAATTCCCATAACAAGTACCGCGAGTCTGACTTAGCACTTTGCGGTTACTTGTAATCATTGTTATTAAAAAAAAATCTTATTTTAAATTAATATTTTACAGGTATAATAACATTTTTATATATACTGTGGTGTGCTACGTACGAGGAATAAACATGCCTCAATACACAGGTATGCACACGACTATCGTAATATGTAACCTAAAAGTGTGTAATATCAAATTTATTTAATAGACAAAAAAGTGAAGAAAGAATTTACTATAATTTCTTTAGCATGTGTCTGCTTACATTAAAAAAAGAAAATTTATTTGATTATTTATTATTAAAAATATAATCAAAAATATACATGCTTGCCAAGATAATCTAGCAGGGTCTAAATCTGATTTTGAACTTGAAGCTAATCTGTTTATTTTATTTGTTTTTATAAAATATATTTTTGTTATTTATGCAATATTTATTATATATAACATATTATACAATCACCAATCAAACTTCTCGTTTGCCGAGATTATATCTAATATAATTTGAGTTTTTAAAAATAAAGTTGTTTCTCCATTTTATATTTATGTTATGCACGCAAAATACATACATATAGTACAAATATATTTTTGCAATTTTTGTTCAATATTTTATATCTTATTGATCGTTGATATATTTCAGTTAAAGTTAAATGGGGCAAAGAACTCTTTTCCAATGTAGAAGTTAATACCGAGGAGGAACCAATGTTGTTTAAAGCACAGCTCTTTGCTTTGACTGGGGTTCAACCAGAGAGACAAAAAGTTATGCTTAAAGGAATGACACTTAAAGATGATGATTGGGGCAATTTGAAACTTAAAGATGTAATAAAGAAATATATATATATATACAATAGATACACAATTGTTCTAGTTGTAACCGAAATCTTATTATTGTATATACCTGAAAGATTTATAATCCATTGTTCATTGTATTAGGGTGTTACAGTACTTATGATGGGTTCTAAGGAAGAAGATGTGCCTACAGAACCAATGGAGAAACCAATATTTTTGGAAGATATGAATGAAGCTGAATTAGCTACAGCTTTAGATCTACCAGCTGGTTTACATAATCTTGGCAACACTTGCTATCTAAATGCGACAGTGCAATGTTTAAAAACTGTGCCAGAATTACGAGAAGCCTTGAAGATTTTTCCAGGTGGTTGGGCGACAGCTGCGAGTTTATCATTACCCGCGCAAAGTATAACCGCGGCATTAAGGGATCTATATGACAATATGGATAAGGGAACATCTAGAGCGCCGCTTGTTCTAGTTCAAATGCTGCATTTAGCTTTCCCAAGATTTGCAGAAAAGACCGAACAAGGCGTATTTCAACAACAAGACGCAAACGAATGTTGGACCGAGTTGATTAGGATGTTGCAGCAAAAGTTACCTGCAATGGTTATTATTGATGTATAATATGTGCCAGCAATATTTTTAAATTTATTTCTTATATACTTATATGCATGTATTATTTATACAAGCAATTTATCTATAAAATAATTATTGTAAGCTTTGTGTATTTGTAACAGAACAATGCAGATATATCAGAAGATGATGCCGAAGCTTATAAACCACGTTCATTCATTGAACAATATTTTGGAGGTATATTCGATTATGAATTAAAATGCGTTGAATCCGAAGATGAACCAGCCACTACTGGAAAAGAAGAATTCTTACAATTGAGCTGCTTTATTTCAACCGATGTCAAACACATGTATTTCGGGCTTAGGAACAAAATGCAGGAGCAAATTACGAAAATGTCCCCGACGCTTGGAAGAAATGCCGTTTATACAAAAACGGTACATTTTTAAATTACACATATACATACAGTAATCTCAAAATTATGCACATGATATATATATATATAATGTGTATATGTATGTGTATGTTTGTACTTTTTCAGTCTAAGATTAGCAGGTTACCAGCATATTTAACTATACAGTTTGTACGGTTTTATTACAAGGAAAAAGAAGCAATTAATGCAAAAATATTGAAAGATGTGAAATTTCCTTTGGAATTTGATGCTTTTGAATTATGTAGCTCCGAACTTCAAAACAAACTCATACCAATGCGTGAGAAATTCAAAGAATACGAAGATACTTTGGTAGAAGAATCTTGTAACGCAAAAGCTAAAGATAAAGGAGATAACATAAAAAAAAAAATAAAACAAGAATTATTTTGGTTTAAAAACGGTAAAAATATGAACAAAAATGTGATTTGGGATTCATTTATGTACATTCTACAAATTTCACCATATTAATATACTCATATTGCAGATTTGGGATCAAATAATAGCGGTTATTATAAATTACAAGCAGTTCTGACGCATAGAGGACGTTCCAGCAGTAGCGGTCATTATGTCGCATGGATTTGTCAAAAGGGTGACACGTGGATGAAATGCGATGATGATGTTGTTACAACTGTTACTACCGAAGAAGTTTTAAAACTCAGCGGAGGTGGTGATTGGCATTGCGCATATGTTCTTTTGTATGGGCCGAAAATCTTGGAAGTGAAAGAGGACAATACAGCCGACAATATAAACAACACTGAAACTTAACTGCCAAATAATTGATTTAAAGAATTGTGCTAGACAAGAAATTGCTTGTGTTGATAGTACCGTACGAATATTCATTTGTTTTTATACCAATTAATACAAGTGTCATTAAAATATCATTGCTATTAACAATGTGCTATAATGCTATCGCGTATAAAATATTTGTAATTTAAATAATAATTTCAGCACATGCAGATATAATAATAACTAATTATCTATAATAATTTTGTAGGTAAATATGAGTGAAAAACAAGACCTTGTTTAGTTTCTAGTTTTTTGTTATAAAATCGTAAATGTAGTAATAAGCATGCAATCAACAAGTCTATAGGTGGAATAATACACATACATACATGTAATCAAAGTATGCAAACAATAAGCAAGTATTGTTATTGTTTGTCTACTGAAATTATATATTTACCCTGCTGTAAAATTTGAGACAAAAAATCATAAATATAAAGCAATAGATTTCATTGAGAAAGTATAAGATAATAGAACATCTTTTGATAATAGTCTTTTTTTCTTTTCGATAATTGCAATAAAAATACAGTTGGATATTTTTATTTCTTAAATGTCCCATTCCTTCACACTACGAAATTGGTATATATGTATGTATGTTCATATATACATATAAATTTGCTTATTAAATTTCTAGAAATTTCTGCGTTGAGACGAATATACATGTATATTTGAGAGTTATGCGGCGTCTACAATAGAGATTTTAAGCCCTAAGTCTTAAGAAATTGACCAATCACAGTTAAGTATGAGATGAATACTCGACTGTGATTAGTCAATTTCTTAAGACTTAGGGCTTAAAATCTCTATTGTAGACGCCGCTTTATTATAGTGCTTTCGAATGTAGCAGGTTTACTTGTTCTCAGAACGATTAATGACATCATTGCACCGTTTCTGCCAATAAAAGGCTTGAATTCATAATAAAATATATTGATTAATTAAAACGGATTTGGTTAAGTCCGAATCTACAATAGGTGTATTAAGCTCTAAGCTTTAAGAAATTGACTAATCACAGTCGAGTATCTAGAAACCCATAATGCATTGCAAAGAATCGACGTGTGCGCAGTCGCTATTGAAAAGAGATGCTAAATATTGAAAAGAGATAATAAGGTAGACTTATTATTGGCTGTCGTGACTTTTCGCAATGCATCATGGATTCTTGGATGACATACGTTTCAATATATGATTTAACCTTCTTTTATATAAGCTTAGCTCGGTCTAGATATACTATGTCTATGGTAGGGACCAAACTCTGGCGTATTGAAAACAGCGAAACATCTGTGATTGGTCGCAGAGTTCAATACACCTGATACGCGCGTATCGCGATACACGCCATTAGACGTCATCCTCAGAATAAAGAAATTTTAGGCCGGTATTCATAGTCAGTTCTTATATTTAAGATCGTCTTAAGCACAATCTTAAGATGTTCTAAATCAATCACAGAGTCGTATTAGCATCTTAAGACATTACTTAAGACGGTCTTGAAATAAGAACTGACTATGAATACAGGCTATAGTCCCTTTTGTTTTGATTAAGGCCGTTGCACGTTTAAGTTCCGGTCTACAATAAGTATTTTAAGTTCTAAGCCGTAAGAAATTAACTAATCACAATTGATTATTTTCCCCATATTCGACGGTGATTGGTCAATTTCTTACTGCTTAGGGCTTAAAAAATTGACCAATCACAGTCGAGTATTCTCCTTATGCTTGACTGGCCAATTTCTTATGGCTAAAGGCTTAGTACATGTCTATTGTAGATCCGGATTTATACCCATACCAGACTACGCATTGAAAATTGAAGAAAATTAAGGATTGGAATTTGACTAATCAGAACAAAAGGGATTAAA
The DNA here is from genome assembly GCF_030449975.1 of Polyergus mexicanus. Classification (NCBI taxonomy): domain Eukaryota; kingdom Metazoa; phylum Arthropoda; class Insecta; order Hymenoptera; family Formicidae; genus Polyergus; species Polyergus mexicanus. Next base: position 5,840,294 of record NW_027223323.1, read on the forward strand.
ATTTCTTTGTCCCGATTGATCAAATTTCAATCTTAAATCTTGAATCTCAATCTTCAATGCGTAATCTGATACGGGCTTTAAGCTCGTGCTACACTACGTATTGCGGACTCGGATCGGATTTGGAATACGGATTGCGAATCATCATCCATCCAATCAGAGCGAAGTAGCCAAGGATCTGATTGGATGATTGACGATTCGCAGTCCGTAATCCAAATCCGAACCGCAATGCGTAGTATGACACGAGTTTTAATCAAATTCCAATCATTAATCTTCAATTTTCAATGCGTAGTCTGATACGGGCTTAATGCTAAAGCGAGGAGCACACACTTATGCCTTATGCAGAAGTGTGTGCTCTCCGCTTAATTGGATTAAATTGTTATATGCTTATATAAATTGCAATGACAAAAATTTTCTTATAAACATCGAGTCCAATAGAATTTTATGCATTTTGTAATTATAGAATTTAATATATGAATAATTTATACATACAACAACGATGGAAAAAGAAAGGTATGTAGAATTTTTAAATGAGATTTTAGAGAAGATAAAACTTGTTTTGTCTGTTCCGATTTTATTAAAATAAGTAAAATCTGTGCTTTTCTTGTGCAAAACAATGTATTTAATATATATATATATAAAAAAAAAAACTATAACATTTTATCGTATTAAAAGTTATTGCCGCTTAGTGTTATCTTCTAGGGTTAGAATTTCTATAAATGACACATTACGAACGTGAATAGGAATTTTTTTTTTCAGTTCTGCATAATATAAATATATTCAATTTTTTTTTTTGAATACGGGTTACATTTTATATTTTCTAAAATATGCCAAATCTTAACTCTTGTGTAAATCACATTTTTTTTTTCGCTCTATTCCTGATCACATAGGTCACAATGTCTTGTCGCAATTTTGGCTATTTTAAAAAGTGGTTGAGAAAAATCTACAAAAATTTATTATATATATTCCTTGAGACATCTGTAGAAAATGAAATGTTTTTCTATTTACAATGTCAAATGATATTGTCAAAATTGGTTTATGTATCAAAAAATTTCAAATATGTATACATTTTCAATGAAATTTTTAAACACGAAGTCAATTTTTCCAACAAAAATATACAAATGTTGCAAATTTTAACAATGTTATGCATGTTCTTTTTGATAGTGAATGTTATTAAAATATTGTATATTGCAATATACTACTACAGCAAGTTAAGTATCGATTACAATGTCTTCAGGTTTACAATGCTTCTTTTGGAACCAGGAGAAATATTTTTTGAAGATTATAGTGTTCAGATGAGAAGGCTAGACGCTAGATTTTCTGAAAATAAAAACTGGATGGAAGGAAGATTAAAGCTATGCTCCAAATCTTTGGTATTTGTAAATAAAGATATTAATCGACCATTAATCAAGATTCAACTTAAAGAGACTACATTTGTGGAGCAATGTACATCAAGCAATAATATAGCAGGGTAGAACAAGTGCATATTGAATACAGCCAGAAACACAGAAGGCAAAGAAAAAATGTATAGAGTAGGAAATATATAAGCTGAAAAGTAGTTTTTTTCTCTCTATTTTAGCTTTTATCTATCTCTTTGCATTATTATGTTTGGCATTATTATTACCATTATTTATTTGTTTATATATTGTTCATTTGTGTATATTTGAATTTACTGTAGTAATATGCTGTCAGTGGAATGTAAACAGCATGTGGAAATGCTGGAAAAAAATATATTAGCGCCATACAGATTTATACATCAAAGTACTATGTTTAATTTCTGTTTCAACTATGCAAAAATAGAAGATTGTCTTCCACAAATTTTGCAGTTGCATAGAGCAGCAAGTTTAGCAACTGCAGAACAAAATGCTATGGTAATGTCTATTCATTCATGTTTAAGGATTTTCAAAGAAATATGGATATAATATTAAGGCCTTCTCATGATAATGCTTTTAATTTTGAAGATTATGGCTATTGTACACTCCAGACAATCACGCGTATCCTTTGACACATCGTGGCTGGAAGATTTGTACGAGCAAGTAGTTTTAGAGACGCAAACGAACAAAATATCACCACTTGTGGTAAATCCAGGCAGAGTATTGCTGACTACCTCGAGAATTTATTTTCAACCTTATAATAATATGGATCAGGTAATTATTGCCTCTTATTATACTATAAATGGTTTTTTATTAGTCTTTTTTTGTATAACATCAAAAGGAAAAATGACATTGTATTAATTGTAACATTGATTGTTTTTCAGCATCCTGTCCTTAAAATTCAACTGAAAGATATACGAAATATTATAAAAAGAAGATTTCTATTGCGACAAGTGGTAAATATCTTGTAATTCAAAATACTGTACCATCATATTATATGCAATATATATTATACTTTAATAAAATTTTTACAAAGAGAAGCAGTATTAATGTAATTCTGCTTTTAGGGTCTTGAAATTAAATGGACACGACAAGCTGATAATAAATTTGAACATTTATTTTTGTCATTTCAAAATCAGGATGGTAGAGATAAGCTATATGAAAATTTACTTAAACAATCGATGGTTTCTCTAGAAACTGTACCCCAAAATCAAATGAAAATGAGATGGCAAAATGGATATATATCGAATTATGATTATATTTTATATGTAAATAGGTGATTATAAAAACTCTCAAATTGATTATTAATAGTATGACAACAAGAAAAGATAAATTATTTAAAGAATATTTTTATAATTCATATTACATTGTTTCAGTTTGGCTGATAGAACATTTCACGATTTGACACAATATCCAGTATTTCCATGGATTATACAAGATTATACTTCTACTGTGTTAGATTTAAATGACACTCGAGTTTACAGAGATCTTTCAAAACCTATTGGCGCATTAAATTCTTCTCGTTTAGAGAGATTAAAAGTATATGCGTTATATATTAAATATTTTTCTGCATATGAGATATTTATGTATGATAAGATATAATATAGTTTACACACACACACACACACACACACACACACACACACACACACACACACATATATATATATATATATATATATGAATATTTTCATAATATACAGAATATTCCAAATTTTCTCTATATTCAATTCTCAAGCATTCCTCAAGTTAAAGTAAACTTTATATGTAGATGTAAATATAAATATTTTTTGTTATTATTTTGCGTTTCGACTCTCATCATCGTTTCAATGAAGTTTTATCAAAGTACAAAACCAATATTTAATCTTCTATTTTTGCATTATTGCAGGAACGATATCTGGAAATGTCTGATCCGAAATTCTTATATGGTTCTCATTATAGTGCACCAGGTTTTGTATTATTTTACTTAGTACGAAAATATCCTCAATATATGCTCTGTCTACAAAATGGAAGATTCGATCATCCAGATAGAATGTTTAACAGGTATATGTCAAACTTTTTTCAACTATTTAGTATTAATTTGTTGATAATATTTTACAATATTGATTATATACCATAACAATGCAATGTGTGAAGTGAAAGGAATTTATGATTATAGAAAATTGTAATTTATATTTAAAAAATACACGTTTTTATTTCGTAAGGAAAGTCAAAACATATAAGAACATATAAGAAACTTTTTAAAAAATATAAAAGTTACATAATTATTCTGTCAAATGTGCAGAAACGATTTTATGTTTCACTTTTACCAACAAAAAC
>NW_027223323.1:5845948-5936360 GCF_030449975.1 Polyergus mexicanus
AAGCAGCTGGTATCAACGCAGAGTACTTGCATATTTTCTCTCTCTCTCTCTCTCTATCTATCTATCTATCTATCTATCTATCTATCTATCTATCTATCTATCTATCTCTATCTCTCTATCTCTCTCACACCAAATCATAAATATATGTTTATCGTATTGTAGGTCAAGCGTAGAAAGTGTGCACAAAAATGTAATTGAAATAAACAGCTGTATATTTATATGTGTGTATGTGTGTTTGTGTGTGTGTGTTGTGTGTGTGTGAGTGTTGTATGTGAGTCTCTCTGTTCTATCTTTTCCCACTTGTATATACCATTGATGTTTACTTCTTTTCTGGCACATTTTTATCGATTTTTTGTAGTACCTCTCTATCTTTCTTTCTTTTTCTCCGTTTTCCTTCTTTCTTCTGTATGATATAGATATTGTTCGGATTAAAAAAAAAAAATATATATATATATATATATATCTAACTGAAATTTCTCCAATCAATTTGTATACTTTTTATTTTGGTGTATGTATACAGCGTATACTAAAGAGTGCTATACGTCAAATTATCGAAATAAAAAAAAAATATATATATATATATATATATATATATATCTAACTGAAATTTCTCCAATCAATTTGTATACTTTTTATTTTGGTGTATGTATACAGCGTATACTAAAGAGTGCTATACGTCAAATTATCGAAATAAAAAAAAAAAATATATATATATATATATATTTTAAAGAATTAAAACCAATAATATAATACATTTTCATATTATTTGATAAAATATATGTTAATTATTTCATCATCAAAATGTTTATATGAATATAATGCCACTGCATTTAAATACTTTATATATAGCAGCCTTTAATATACATTAGTGCATACATTATGCTACGATGTAGTGCGGGTATGGACCGCGATTTCGTTCGAAAAATATATATATAATTATCTCGTACATAAATATGAGTAAAGAAATTTATATAAATTTTTCGTATTTGTTTAATCGAGAAAAAAAGAGAGAGAGAGAGAGAGTAATGCTATAAATACATATATCTTTTTATTTTATATGGTGCAAAAATTTAAAATTCTACCAGTGCTTCTTTATGCTGATTCTTTATTTTGCCACATATTTCATCCTCCTTATATACGACGGAGAGAAAATGCCGTCATTCGAACATCGTGTAAATTATTTTCATTATTATCGATCGTTTCAGCGAAGTAACTCATTGTTGTTGGCATTGATATGTTTCACGAGCAAAGATTTTGGAACGAAGCGAATGACATCATGGATCCTCCTATTGCTTAATTAATGAATTTTGCTGTATGGAAAAAATGAGTTTATGGAAGATTATGGCATAGTGTGAGATATTAATTCCACGGAAACAAAAGTTCAATTTAGAGAGATTCTCTATAATACTTTATCTTCGTATAATACAATGTTATATTAAATAAAAATTACTGATTTATGTTACTATAATATTAAATATAACATTAATAGAGAATAATATCTTTCACCCTCTCTTTCTCTCTCGAATAATATATCCCTTAATATACATATTAATTTTTTTCCAGCATTTTTAATAATAACATAATTTGGATTGCGTTTGATTATTGCATTTGATATAATATTCTTGTTGCAAGATTGTAATATGGCTACTGCACAGTTGAACAGAGCCAGGACTATAAAGAAGCTTGAAAAACCACGGCCGCTTAAGATTAATCAGCGCAACTCGACCGTCGATGGGCGGATCACGACTGGTAAATATTTCGTTACTTATTTTCCTGTCGAGTAAAATTTGAATTCTCCTTAAATGATGGTTTCAAACATAATTATACTTTTATGTAAACTTATGAATATGTAGATACATCTTATGTATGTGTGTGTGTGTGTGTAACAATTTTTCTTTCTCGAATCAGATAAATGATGACCAAACTCTTTATTTCTTCTTATCTTTCAGTAGAGGATATAGTATCCTCGATCGACAATGTTGCCATGCAACTGACCAATGGCTTCCATGATCGAACGCTGCAAATGAATGTGATTTCTATGTGCAGTCATCTGAAGCTTTATGCCAATCAATTAGAAGCTATTTACAAAGGTAAATGATATGTTATTATGTATCGAATTTATTTTTTTTTTTTTTTTTTCTTCCCCTATTTGATGTTACATTTACATTAAAATATATACCAATTATATATCAAATATTTGCTGAGAATGGTCCAAATACTAGGGGATTGAAACGTCCGTTATCACAATAAACCAGAAATACAGATAAAAATTAATTCGCACATTATTTACCACGCCACGCTCTTAATAAAGCTTGCTATTCCTGACTTATTGTTAATTATAAAATATGAATTGAGTAATGAATGTATATATCCATAATTTATTCTGTGCTTTGCTTTCTGTATTCTCGAAATATGTTTACATTTGTATAAATGTATGTGTTAGTATAAATAAAAATAGATAAGTAATAGATATGTATATCGCCATTGATTCCTGTTCGATATAATAAAGCACCGCCAAACTGATAAAAACGTTAAAACTGCATTGAATCTAGAATCTCTACTAATACAGCTACGGATAACCAAGTCGCTCTAATGAAAAGCAATCGTTTGTAGATAGAAATTGTAGGATTCGGTCTTGAGTTTTTTGAATAATAAAATTCTTCTGATTTATTCCTTAACTTTATCCGATTATTATTTTGTAAGAAGCGGAAACAATCGTAACCCGGTTATATTTATTATTTAGATTGTGTTAATGTAAGAATTTATTTTACCAATAATTATTACTTTCTTTAGATCAGCTAGATCGAGCTTTTGTGGCGATCAGAAATGGAAGCCAGGACGATAGATTAGATCTGACGACCAGGGTTCATCTGCTGGAACTCATCGAACTGCGAGCGAAACAATGGCGTCATACCGATTCGATGGACGTGTATTACATGCAAAAGTTGTCACATCTAGACGTAGGTTAAAACTTTCATTTATCACTTTAATATAGTTTCCTGAAATTATTGTATTAAGATGCTAAAAATAAAAGGTAGATATATATAAAAAAAAAAAAAAATCACATTTGCTGGAAACAAGCATTTTCTCTCAAAAGTATCTACTTTTTAAAACAAGAACTTTATACTAATACATATGTCCTAAAGTTTTTTACAATTATCATTATTATAGTAAAATTTTAAACCTTTCATTGTCTCGATTTATAATGTGTATTAAAATTAATATTACTAATGCTATACTAATAATATTATTAATATATATAATATATACTTATACTAATAATACTATACTAATAATATTATTAATGCTATAAAATTAATATTTTTTATATTGATTAACATTTAGATCAAACAATCTAACATTTTATTAGCAGACCGAGGCAGTCCCTGATATACCTACGAACTCTCTGTCGTCCCCGTTATTGGCGATGACTTTACCCCCTTCAACGCCGATTTTGGGACCCGGTGAAGTGATCAAAAATAGCGGAAAATTCACAAAACCTACGCGCATACCGGGGAAAAATTACTGCAAAGACGAAGTCGTCATTCGCAACAGCGATTCGGGCAAAGGTAAAATTAATTTATTGTATATATTTATCGTATAAAAACTCTACTCCATTAAACAGAGGTGCATCCGATTCTCACATGTATATTAGAATATCGTTTGTATGATTTTAACATCGATTATTTTAGTACAGAATATTTGTAAATTATATTGACAGTATCTTTAATAATATCTTAATAATCAGCAGGAATCTTTTTTTATACAAAGTGAATCCAACGATCAAATATTTTTTGTAAAGCGAAACCATTCATCCTCGAATTAGACTTTTAGTGATTTTTCCGATATCCGTTGTCCGTTCTGTTGTTAAATAATTTGCACGAAAATACAGTGATGGGAATAAAAGGGCGTCGAGTTCACATGATAGAAGAGCTCAGCCAGACGATCATCTCCTTTCAGCGAGGTAAAAAGCAATGAATGATCCGCCAATGGCTTGTCGCAGCATTTTGTGCTCATGCATAGCAACAACGATATTAATCGATCAAACAAAGCCCCTTAAGTTATAAAAAAACATTTTCTTTTTTTTTCTTTTCCATTCAGGAACATTGAGTTCTATATTGAAAAATTTGTTATATTGACAATTGTTATAAAGTATAATATATGTACAAACGCGTACATGTATGTGATAAAAAATTGCTTTTTTTAACAGATTATTCTTAATTCGTGCATGACGGAGTTGTAACACTTTAACCACAGAGTGATCAGGCCACTTTTCAAACAGTGTTAGTTTTGCAATAAAACCTACTAATAGTAAAACGCAAAGTATATGTCAATTTTCTTTCATGTAATGATATGATAAAAGAAACTGTATATTTCGAAATACGTGTCAGATTGATCATTTTTTTTCCGTTTTTTTCCAAAAAACAATTTTTTCGATCTACAATAATATATAATATTTCTCTTATATTAGCTATTGTAGAATGTATCTTATTAATAGCTCGGTGAATGAAATATATAAATATCGTGCATTTGCAGCTTTAAGAGCCAAATAAAAGTATATTATATTATCAGTTATTAACACATATGCCACACAGATTAATCGATTGATCGCATACCACGGGTTTCACGCAGATAGAAAGGTTGGCATTTAACTTACTTTAACGTTTCCGTTAATATATCGGATAACACATAAGCGAGACGTTTTCTTTATCTTATACCTAATGTATGTATAACAATATAAGAGATTTTTAAGAGTATATTTTATGTGTGAATGTTTTTATATACGTATACTTATTACATTTTGCTTGTCGATATATCTCTCTTAACAATATTTAATGTTATATCTTGTTTAACGTATTAACTATATCATTGACTTAAAAGATCTTAATGATAACAATCGCATATAATTTTTTTATAAATATAGATATTAATAAGAAAGACTTGTCACTTATACTATATTTTGATTCATAGTAAACCCTGGAGCTAAAGAACGACTTGTCCAAATCACGGGAACGTCCGAGGACAAGATTCAGTATGTTTAAATAAATTGTTTGATAAGTTATTATAAATGTGCTAAAACTTCCGTTAAAAATATATTATAAGCGGTATAATTTTATATTTCGTTTTCTCTTGTACCAGTTACGCAAAGGATTTAATAAAAGATACGATACAACGAAATGCATCTCCAGTGAGATTAGAACAGAGCTCTGGTGGCGAGAAGGGGGCCATGGGTGGTTCTAACTCCTCGCTTAACAGTAGCGCATCGGACGAGAGCAATCGACTGCAACACAACTCTCGTCTACGTTCGTCTCTGCTGCATAGTTTTTCCACCAACGACGCTAGTATTGGCGAATACAAATACACTGTCACCGTTGGTAACCAATCCCTCAAAATTACTGGCTGCAATCTCGATCTCGTCAGGGTAATAAAATAAACATAAAATCTAAATTTATCTTTTTTATTAGTTTAACTATTTATCAATTTCAAATTAAAAAGAATTGACTTGTTAATTATATATCTAATTTTATTTTTTCCATTTATATTCTCTATTGATTCTATTTCCATCTACAATACTTTACTTATGTATAATTTCTCTGATCTTTGGATATCTAAAGAAAATGTTAATATCCTAACGGGAACTGGATGGGGTTATGGGGATGTTACAGACGGCGAAACTGGTATTAGATGAACACTTTTTGGGCGACTCCGAGAACTTTACCAGCGGGATAGAATACTTCAATTATGAAGATGAACCCAGCTTCTCCGTAACTACCGTCTCCTCCAATATTCCCCGTTGCACACCGTTATTGCCGTTGGATAACGCTTCTTCTCTAAATCGAGAGTTAAGTCTGGACAGCGCCGCAACGTCTTCAGAAAGCGAAGAAACTTACAAATCTCGTCCGATTTACGAAGAGCAATACTCTAAGACTCAACAAGGTGTATTTATATATCTGAAAAATAATATATAATATAATATTGATATTTTAAATATTGAAATATATTTGTATTCTAATAACATGACAAAATTTTTATAGAAAAAGAGAGAGAGTGTCTTGATTTTGTTAAAAATATTTTTAAATAATACGAAATGCCGCGCCTCTCAACGCGAGTTGTTTATACGAATAATTTGACTGTTTTATTACTTTTTATATTTTCACCAAAATATACCAAATTTGATTATATATATATTAAATTTAAATCAATTTAAATTTAAACAAAATTATATTAATAATATCTAATTATACAATATTTTAATTGACGCTTAATTTTATTAATCCAGTTCCAGAAGCAAGAGAACTTACGTACGAGTTTCTGCTGCTGTGCGCGACGGGCCCGTACGCGAAGCGACCTCCCGCCGATTGGGCACGCATACAGAAGGAATGTCCTAATATAGTTCGTAAGGTACCGTTATGCGATAAGAACGCTAATCACATACTGTGCAATACTTTCCGTATTACTTTTCCCTGTAATGCTGCAGTTTAATATTCCTAATATATACATATAATACTTGCTATAAATATGAACCTTTTGCCGAGAATGAATTTACGTTTTCGAGAATGTGGTGATATGAATGTGATTATTATGGTGTTTTTTAACAAGCACGCATTTAGACGCTACAAGAACAGAGATGAGATCTGTTCTTATTATAATAATTGATTATTGAATAAGTAGTTAACACAAGAGAGGGAGATCTAAAAAAATTGAGATTATTATAAACATGCGAATATATATCTCTTGATGATCACATTTCGTGTTTTGTATTGAAGAAGTTAACAGACTCTTCGCAATATACGTGACATTGTAAGTACAAGTAGGTGATTTTTCGCAATAATAAGGAATTTCTATCAAAATTAATACCAAAGATATTACAAGTGAGTTAGGATATTTATTTCGCGATTTTAATGCGCATACGATTTGATTTCCAAAAGATTGCGCGTATTGGAGAAATTAATTGACTTGCTATATACAAGCGATTTTGTAAAGTCATCAGGATTGAGCGTCTAAGATTTCTTTTTAGTTTCCACTTTTATTCTAATCTGATAGAATAAAACTGTTTCGTATTCTCACTCGCTTTCTCATTCTATTATGGCAAATATCAGTGGTGACAAAATGGTAAAAATGTAAAAGAAGAGATTCTCAATCTTTAAGAGAAAAACAGTTAACATAGAAGATGGAGGAAAAATGTAGAATAGAGAAAATTGACTATTACTCATACAAAACGTAATTTAAGAAAGAAATTTGATATTTATATTCAACTCGAGAGTTAATCGAGATCAAATCGCGACTTGTTACATAAAATAGAGAGAGATTATGTCTATTATTTGTTGCAGGCAAAGTTTTCTACAATGTTATTCACCATAGTTTGAAAAAGTCTATATGTTCCTACATTTTGAATCTCTGCGATGTTTTTAATTTTTTTTTTTTTATTGTTAGATTATATTGTTCATTTATTATAAAAGATTTTATATTTACTCTCTTCGCCCTCCCTTATTTCCCATTTCCTTTTTTTCTTTCAAATCTTGTGAAAATACTGGTACATTATTTAGAGAAACAAGACATGGAATATTATTTTATTTAATATAGTGTTATATATACAAGAAACTAATAAGACTAAACTAATAGAAATAATATGTTGTATATCAAACTTGGAACACACTGTATTAATAAATACGTATTGTAAAATTTATCTGATCTTGCTCCTTGTTTCCTCTTAAACAAGAAAAGTGTAGTTTGTAGAATATTTTTCAAAATTTAGCATGCGTGTTTAAAAATGTGCTATAAAATTTGTGCAATTTGTAAAGTTGTGAACTTGGAATATTGTATCCTGTTTAGATAGTAAAAACGAGTAAAACTTACTTTATCAATATTTTAAAATATGTGTGTGTATGTGTGCGTGTGCGTGTGCGTGTGTCTATATCGCTAGTAAAAGAGGTATTGTATAAATTATGCTCGAATATGTGTGTAACTTTATCGTTCGCATGTGTCCTCGCGTAAGCAAATTAATTAACACGACTCGGCTTTTTAAAAGAATCGAAGCATGCTGCTTATAAAATACACGATAAGGTAAGATAAAATTGCTTCTTACAATATACGTCGTGCGAGAATTTCGAAAACCAATCTTTTCCTATTGGCAGGCATCGATTCGCTGGTTCGAACCGGAGGCGTACAAAACCAAATTAGCAGCTGCTGGTTCTGTTGCTATATTGCCGATTAACGAAGCGGAAACCGATCCCGAGTGAAGCTGGAATTGTCAAATTGTTTTTCTTCCGGTACCCATTTTGGTAACAAATATTCAGAAAACAATATGGTTGTGTCAGTCGTAACAAGATTACGGCGCGTTTTATTCTTATGTGTCTATGTCTATACTATACGTTTTTGTAAAAAAACAAATATATATATATATATATATACAGGGTGGGGCATTTATATTGAGACACCTAAATATCTAAAAAATAAAGCAAGATAGAAAGAAATATTTCAGACAAAAGTTGTTCGGTTCTAAGGGGATCATTAGTTTGATCTTGAATGGAGGCGCTTCGGAGATTTCAATGTCAATCTTTTGTGTTATTTTCTTTACACCAATTGATATCTCTCATTTTTTGAACTTAAATTTTTATTAAGGTAACATTATTGCAAAATAAATAATTTTATGAGATATTTCATAGTTTATGTAAAATTATGTCGAAGTAAAATAATAAAATAAAGTATAAAATATCTCGTAAACTTTTGGCCATTATACCCCTATAATTTTTATGCAGAATATTTCAAGAAATCGATTTATATAAAAAAATTGGGGTGTTCATGTCATTAAAAAAAACAAGATTGACATTGAAATCTCCGAAGCGCCTCCACCCAAGGTCAAACTAATGGCACCATCTTATGACCACCTTAGAACCGAACAACTTTTGTCTGAAACATTTCTTTCTATCTTGCTTTATTTTTTAGATATTTAGGTGTCTCAATATAAATGTCCCACCCTGTATATATGTACACACACACACACACACATATATATATATATATATATATATACAGGGTGATAATTTTTGAAACACCCGAAGTGTGAAGGTAGATTGGCTCAAACTGAGAAGGAAAGTCCTGTACCATTTTGCGATTTTCGTAATAATTATTGAGAAATTAATTTAAAAAGATCTACCTTCACACTTCGGGTGTGTCAAAAACTATCGGACACCCTGTATATATATATACATCGAAACGTTTTAAAGCATATATATATATATAACAATTTTGTTAATAATCCTTCTAAGAGGTGTCAAAAAATGTCTTTGCAAGCATTTAGATGTATATTGTGATATCTAAATGCAAATCATTGAATATACGCTTTATACACAATTGATACACTAGTCATTATAAAGCGAAAAATATTCTCTATTTATTGAATGAAAAATTATTTATGAGTTTGCTTTTCTTTTTTATTGGATATATACATCGTTATTCGAATGGCACTGGTTCCGATGATGTAAAATGTAAAATATGTTTGTGAGCAGTTTACATAAATTTCAAACCCCAAAAGCAAAAATGTTATAGTAAATAGTTATTAATATAAACAATGAAATTAATATGTGTAGAAGCCACATATTAAAAGACAGTTATTAATTTACGCATAGATGCGATAAGATTAGTATTGTTAGATATTGTTAGTATTGTTAAAGAATTAGAATTGTACATTCAACAGACAACATCCTTCATAAATAAGATTACAATGATTTTGCTATTTTTGTTTAATTGAATCGAGGAGATGTGTCTCAATCTTGACAAAGATTGTGATCGTAAAAGACTTGATATATATACATACTTTAGAAGAAAAGATATTGTGGAATCTGCTATGAGAACAACTATTTATGTAATATAATTATTACATATATAGCAATTTGGATGGCGATTCTAAATTTTGTGATTTTTGGAGGGACTTCAATTTCGCGTATAACGATGAACGCGTTATACGGAAATAAAATTGAGAGAATCGTGATTTAGCATAATCTAGTCTACATATCTGAATGTAGAAACTATCATTTCCGTATTTATTATATTGTGACACAATAACAAAAAAAAAAAAAAGATTTTGAAAGTTTTTATTTTATATCTATTAAAATATTGTGCTATGTGCAATATATATACGAGAATCGTTTGATCATAGTATAACTAATATTTCTCATTTATATATTTATCTCATTTTATTACGTCATTGGCGTGAGATATTGCTTCGCAATGTCACATTTTAATTACAAAATTGTATGTTAAACAGAATTATGTATTACGTGGTAGTTATGTTATGAGAACGGTTCCTTATATATGTACGAAATTCATTTTTACATTTCTATTTCACAGCTTTAGTTCGAATATTATGCTTTAAACAACAGAAAGTTTTTGCGGTATGTTTTTGTTTGATATTTTTATCATGTAAATGTAAAAGATGAGCAAAAAGAATTTAATATTGTTCAAGAATCTAAAAAAGAAAAATACAAGGCGATTATTATCCTATAATATTGTTAACATTTATTAACTAATCAGCTTTTAATAAGTGTTCACGCGAATAAGAGACGTGATTTCCTCGTGCATTGTACAAGTTTACTGCGCAATGTTTAAAACACATATACGCGCGCGTTTTCAAGTGTTTACACAATTTATTATACGGATTATTATACACTGTATTTGCTTCAAATTATATATGTATATGTATAATATACACACACACACAATTTATTTCTATCATCTCTAACTAACTGCGCAGCAATATAATAGTACTGTATTGTATTATTATAGTAATAAATTAACAAGGTCAAGAATAATTGTCCTTTTCTTTTTCCTCTAAGAGAAAGAAATATTTCATATAAGCTAGATATGTAATAATAAAATCTACGCGATTCTCTCGGTACTAAAATTTTTTATTATTTCAATTTTATATATATATATATATATATATATATATATATATAAAATTGAATATTTGAAATTTAATTTGATATATATATATATATATATATATATATATATATATATATATATATCAAAATGAAATCACTGAACATATACATACATACATACATACACACACACACACACACACACACACACACACACACACACACACACACACACACACACACACACACACACACACACACACATATATATATATATATATATATATATATATATATATATATATATGTACTTCGATTCTGCAAGCTTAGAGAATTGTATTAAATTTCAATTGCACTCTCTTATATAATTCGAGTCTTTTTGTAAAAATTACAAATCTTATAGTGCACGATAAAGATTCGCGCTTGCCGATTGCATTTTTCCCCCTTTCTTTCCTCCTTTTTCTTTCATCACAACATTTACATTACTATTATTCGTATTGCGAGTAATTGCGCGAACGGTCTTGTTATTCGTGAAAAAACCTTATTATAACAATACTTTGTAGTCCAGTCTAAAATCAATTTTACACTTATGTGATCTAGCTAGAGCATATATATAATTAATTTTCTCTCTTCCCTTTGTAATTCATACATTATTTGTCATCGCTGTAGCAGATGCGTTAATCATTATCTAATAACACGGTGTATAAACGATATATATGCGCTTATTATAAATAACAGATTTGTATTTTAGAGAGCGATAATTGAACCAACAAAACTTCTATATACCGCATATAAGAAATCAAAATACTATAGACATAACATAAACGAATAAGAGTTTCGCTTTTTCTTTTTCGTTTTATACATATAGTGATACTATGCATCGAAAAGATTAATGATAGTCTCTAATATCGAGCGTTTTCTTTCATGTTTACGCAACTTTCAATTACGTAATTTTCTCTCTCTTTCTCAGAGCATTACAAATACATCTATATATACGCGTATATGTGGGCATTCGAGTTATGGAGTATCATTACGAATAATTATATTTACGATGCACACGCACATAACGTGAATTTGTTAGAACACTTTATATTCTGCAACTAATAAATAATCAATATAGCGCAATCTGTGTTTTTTGTTTTGATCCTTTAAGCATTGATTCTCTACATATTTTCAATAGATCGAAAACAACTGGTGTTTTTTATATACAAATTGAGGGAAATAATAATGATAATTTATTATAATAAGACGATTTTTTTTAATTTGTCATTTACTTAGCACATATTTAGAACGATATTATAAAGAAAATTCAAATTGAAAAGACATACACAAAAATTAAAAATTATTATTTAACATACGGATAATTTTTGTTCTTTCTCCAAAAACCAATCATGTAATAAGAGAGAAAAACAGAGATTTGTCTTTATCTTCAATTTTTAAAAAATTTTGAAAATTTTCCACCCTTAAAATTTTGTATTTGATAAGTCTGGCACTGACTCTGATTTTTATAATACAAAGAGGGATGTTTCCACACTTGATTGGTTCGCGATACAAAAATGTGAGAAAAATGAAAGCAGAAAGATATTTCCATTTCTCCTAGAAATATATGTATATGTATTAAGCACGTGCGCCAAAATGATATGGCTATTATGATGAAAAGCTAAATGCTACATTATATTTATCGTTAATCGTCAAATAAGCATAAAATGTGTGTGTGTGTTTAACGCACGCGCGCGCTAATATCTTTCGGCTCGACTCTGCGCAAGGTCGATGCGAGATATGCAAATAACACTAAGAAATTAAAGGACACGATATATTTCTCGTTTATTTTATAGCTTAGAGACATCACCTTATAAAACATAAATTGCTAAAGGCGATAAGTCACTTAAATATAAATTTCGCTATTTTATACTATCCATGGTTGGGGGAGGGAGAGAGGGGGAGCGGAAGGATGGACGAATCTCGATCCCGCATAAATCTGCTATCCTTTGCTAATTTCCTGCTTTTCTCCATTTATATCAAAAATGTGCACAATATCGAATATACTCTACATACATATAATGTCGTCATACACGGTATTGTAAAATGTAAATGTGCTTTTAATGAATGACATTATCATACATTTATGAAAGAAACAATTGTATATGTATATGCGCGTGTATGTACGCTTTAAGAGAATATAAAATTCATCAGCTGCCTCCTCCGCGATAATTTTTTTTTTTTTTTTCCTTAATACGTAATAAAGTTGTGTCCCCGTCTCATTCGTATGAATATTTCCTATATATGTACAGCAGCGCATCTAAATTTTGTTGTACATATTCCACTGGCATGCCAAAGATAGCGCAGGATGCATTAAATTATTTCGCGCTTTTTGTAGCTGCATTAAACGCTGCTGCACACGCATGCATGCCTATAAATTTAAACACTTTTTAGCATGTATTTAGAGTGCTACTTTCCTAATCTCATACACGCTCAGAATAAATTTCTATCTAAACAAAATAAAATCAAAGCTTTCCGCATGCGGTTTCGCTTGAAATCTATTAGCGCGATTTCCTCTTGTTTATTCTTATCGATTTTACGTCCGAGTACTGTACATATGCACGAATTAGCACATAGACGAATAAGCTAGCCGGACATGGCTAGAACACATTTTTTCAAAATAAGTGCGTACGATTGACTCGAAATTAGCGAGTTCGCATACCGCATATAGTCGCATTTCTCGTTCCTCATGATTTAATGCGCCATACATCACCATCCTATAGAAAATATGTTCGCAACACACTTTCTCACATTTATATTTCGTAAATGTAAAAAATTTTTTATATTATTCAAGCACACGCACACGCACGCATACACCTACACCTACACCTACACCTACACACACACCTACACCTACACCTACACACTCTCTCTCTCTCTCTCTCTCTCTCTCTCTCTCTCTCTCTCAAGTCCCCCGGTTTCTCGTTACAACATAAAATTCACTAGATACATTGTCAACGGGAGGGTCTTCCTTTCGTAGATCGTCAGGCAACGTGAATGATGACCCGTACGGTTAAAACACATAATCGGGACCTGCCATATCTATCGCCCATCGAAATTTGTCCCTCTGAGTTTTGTTGTAGATCTTCTCGATAGGTACATTATGTTTCTTACACCTAGAGTATCATAGAAATGCGTATAAATATAAAATGTAAATGTATAAATATAAAATGTAAAAACAAAGATGAAATAGTGAAAAACAAGTATACTTATTTAAGATATTGAATAAGAAAAGTTATTAGTTTATTATTTACACACACATGTAAATAATAATATGTATGTAATATGTATGTATGTATGTATGTATGTATGTATGTATAAATATACGATAAATAAAATAAAATAAAAAATTTAATGTATAAAATTAGAAATGTGAAATTAAATGATAGAGAGCAGGTAAAATAATGAAATTAAAATTACTAAATATAAATTTTAAACAAATAAATAAAAATATAAAATGTTTTTACCATGCAACGGAAATTCTGGGATCAAGATAGTTCAGCTTAGAGGTACCCAGGGCGATCTCTTTGTTTTCTTCTCGGTCTGTCGCCTGTACTTCCAACTTTGTCAATTGCTCCTTCAATCTTTCTAGCTGTTTTTTCTTCTTCTCATATGTTCTGCAAAAGCATAACGGACGATTAATTCAGGCAATGAACACATTTATACCTACATGCACAAGCTGTTATATAAAAAGAATGAAATATACGCAAAGAATGTTTAGAAAAAACTGATTTTAAGATTCCTGTACTCTTACCGCAGCCATATTTATTATAACATCAAAAACGAGAAATCATGAGTTTTATTTTTACGAAATACATAGAAATAATAATAATAATAAATTTCCTTGAATGCGACCACTCGTGTATAATGTGAATTAATAAAATATCCTGAAAAACTCCTTTTTTGTTATTTTATATTAATAAATGTACATACATATAATTCGTGAAATTCGAAAATGGACCTTACAATGATTGACCAAAATTTACAGCTTCACTTATTAATTCATGAATCGAAAAGAGAATTTTCAGTTGAGTATTTTACTGATCCACATTGTCGAATACGAGTGGTCGCATACGAAACAACTTATTCATGTCGATATATTTCGCAAGAATAAAACTTGTATGATTTCTAGCTTTCGACATCATAATCTAAGAATGACGTCAATAAGAGAATAGAAGTCTTAAGTTATACAAAATATGAAGTTTATCAATTACACTGCAATAATGTGTGTGTGAACATGTATGTGAACGCGCGTGCGTGCGCGTGTATAAGTTATGGCTCGTAAGAGATTTGTATTTCATACAATACGATGCCTAGAGATTATAATAAATAAAAAATGACGTACACTTTTTCCTTTACCGAACCGTGTTTAGCATCCCGTTTGGCATCCTTCACTTGCAATTCGCACTCAGCTATCGCTTCTTTCTTCGCATCAATCTTTGCCTTGAGATTTTCCATGGATTTCGCGTGCGTTTTTGGTACGGAACGTTGATGATTACATAGTATCGCGACGGCGCGATTAGCCCGATTGTACGAAAGAATCTTCTCCGCTTCTGTATCGTTGGGGTCAGTCAGTTTGTCAAGTTGCTGTTGCAAGGTCCATGATGCATTGTAAGTTCTGAACACTTTGGCGGTAAGACCTTCCATTAACTCGTTCAAGTGTTTGTTCATCACAGTAGTATTGAGACGATCAAAAAGATCGTCCCCTGGTGATTTATTTTCCATGAAGAGTTGCAAATTCTTAAAGACGCGTTTTTCTACCGGCACTTCGTTGTAATATCGTATAGAATCTTTACCTGTAAAATTATTTTCGTAAACATTACATAAAATCGGAAAAAAATACGATATAATAAAGTACAAAAAATATATAAGCTTATAATGTTTTACATAATCCAATATTATAAATAAAATATAAAATAAAATAATTCCCTTTTTGCACAATATATATATACTATATATCCTGTACAAAATACATAGTGGTTAAAAAGGTTTAATATATAAAAAGTCAATTTTTCATTGCTTACAATTAAACTGTCAACATTTTTGGCATTTTTGGTATTTAAAAAATTGAAGAATTGATTATAAATTCATAAAGTAGATTACTGAAAGTAAATTACTAAATTGAAATTCTGCGTGGGCGTGCGTACATTTTGTGTGTGTGCGCGCGCGCGCGCGCGTGTGTATGTGTGTGTAAAACTGCCTCTCTTATAATATGTAATATTAAAAGATATGATTATATTAATTATATATATGCATAATAATTTCGAGAGACCCTCGAAGAGAGAATTTACCTAAGAAATCAAACACAACTACGTATTCTTTGCCATCCCTCTGCTCATGCAACTTGATGTGCTCCACTCGCAACGAGCAACAGCCCACAGTGTCTGCCTGATCTTCATCTTTCTCGTTACCGGCTCTGAGCGCCAGCTTGTCAATGAAGTACAGGGCGACGGCACGCTGCCTGATACGCATCTCTTTGCTCTTCCAATCCTCCCGATATTCCGCACGAATCTTGTCGATCGACTGCGCCAGTTTCCGCGCCGTTTCGTACTTTTGCCAGTCCTTTTCGCCCTTAAGTTTGCTGGACGGATTCAGCATCACATATTTTACTTGACCCTGAATATTCTCCGTCCAGGACGCAAGCCACGTAACGTTGGAATCGTGTCGCACTTCTTTCCATTTGTGGCCGGCTGGCGGTTTCGGTATATTTGAATCTTTTGAACAATTGATGAGCACATCCTCCGGCAATACTCGCTTCTTTAGCTTGCCCATCTTGGGATGCTCGCCGCGACCTCTGAACAAGCCGGGCGGCTCAATCTTGAAATTACCGATCTTCTCCTTGTGCCCATCGATGATGCAGAAGCCGTATTCCTTCTGGATTTCCTCATTCTTTTCTTTAATCTTCTGCTTCTCCTCTTTTGTCATGGTCTTGCGTTCCTCGCTCTTTTGCAAGAAATATGTGTGCATCTCTTTAAAATTACATTTGGATAGATCGGTGATTTTGGCGCGTTCCGATTCGGTCATCACCTCCCGCCAATCATGAAAAAAGTTATTGTTGAACGCATCCTTGGTTGTATAATCATGATCCAGCATGCGTGCATAGAAAGTCGCGACTTCCTCTGTATCCTGACTCAGCTTCATCTCTTTGCCATTATAATAAAACTTTACTATAGATGGCAATGGTTCATAGGATGGTGCAAACACTGGTCCCTTGTGCTCCAAGAAATGCCATTTTGTGCCGTCGCTTTTCTTCTCCTCTTCCCACCTGGAAAGAAAGCATTCCAATGTTAAATTACTCCTAAATGAATAAATGTGAAGAGATTGTTATGATGCAAGATGGATATTGTTTTATACATATAAAGGATAAAAATATATTGAAACTACACACATTAAAACTACACAAATTAATATTAACCTCACAAGTGCCTGATATTTTCTTGTCTTATAGCTACAACTAAAACTGCTTCTAGCATTACATTTCGTAAACAAATAAGTTATACTTTTTATAGGACTCCTCATTATATTCTACTGTCACTCGCATGTTTTATGAAGGAAGATTCACACACGACATACGGACCGGGTAAAAAAATGTCGGGTGCAGAAATATAGGTTATGGCGCGACATGCGACATCCGATACCTAGAAACTCCAATTCCGACAACACCCTTTTGTCCCTAAAGAACAGACATCCATCTTATTGGATATCAATGGCCTTACATCGAACGCATGCGCGCAGTCTAATCTGAATTCTAAATTTGATCTTTTAGATCTCGGATTATAAAGATAAATCAAAATAAGAATCTAGTTACACATAACTGCATAAAATGCATAATCCAAGTCAGGGATGCATTCGGAAATCCTACTCTGCATAAAATAGCGTGGATAAAGTAGCGTTAAGTTGATCTATCAAGATAAAAGGAGTAAAGATTTCGTCGTCTTGATTGATCAATTAAATTCTACGCTATCCATTGGCTAGTGTAGGATCTTCGAACGCACTGTAGGGCAAAGGAAGTAAAACTTTCTTTACTCCGATTGATCACAATCAAACGCTTCTCTATGCCCCAAAGAATAGATTTTGGAGCGCACGCAACCTAGAAGAGAAGTGACAGTCAAAGTGGCCGATATTTCACAAAATTTATAATTATAAATGCGCTCCGTTTGACGCCATTTTTCGCGTCAAGCGGAGAAAGCATATAATTTCGAATGTTTATACCATTTCCAAACTTCTTGCTCCTCTTCTTGCTTCTTTTTTCTCGGACTGGTGCTTTCTCCTTTCGCCTTTGCATACTTTTTCTTTGATTTCTGTAACAAATATACTATTAAGTGTATTTCATAGTTTACGTTTACTTTTTCAAAGTTGATTTATGAAAGACATGATATCAAAGAAATTTTTATAATCTATACCTCTTCAGACTCTGCTTCAGAATCGTCGTTCTCCCCGTCGTGTTTTCGTTTTTTCTTCTTGATCTTTGAGCTAGTCACTTTTTTAGGTTTCTTACGCGTCGACAATGGTAAATCTTCCTCTTCGTCCGACTCGACCTTCCTCTTTACTCTACTCGACGACACTTTCGATCTCGAAAACTGCATCGTGCAATATATATTTAATTGAATTCAAAGATTAAATTACAATACATTAAAACTACGAAAAATAATAATTTATATAAAGATGTGATAATATATTTATAAAATATTTATCTCTGATAGAGAAAATATTAAAAAAATAAACGATAATAAATAATGTGTCCAAACTATTTTCTTTTTCTTCGTGATTAATATGATTAAAGAGAAATTTACTAATGGTTTATCTTCTTCCGAGTCCTCTTCCGTCTTTAAGGTCGTGTTATGAAGATCTGATAGTCTGGTATCGTTTCCGTCCGTCGAATCCATACTAGCGTCTTCCTTGACGAGTTCCTCGTCATCGTCCTCCTCTTTGATATAGAGCGGTCGCTCACCACCGCTGTCATCATCGTCCTCTAGTTCTAGTTGCGTCATAGGTTCCTAAGGAAAAAAATTTTCTTTATCTTTTCGAAAACACCCACGAATTGCAAACAAAATCTTACTTCTTTTATCTCTGGCTTGATTTCCAGATTATAATGAAACCTTTCATTGGTCGCATAATTCAACTTTACATCCGTTTCTTCCTTTATTTTAATTTCTTCCTTATCCTTGTCCTTTTTTTCCTTTTCGTCACGATGTTTAGCTGTAATTCGAACGCGAGCAATTAAAGAGAATCAAATTGGATATTTATGCAGATGTATTTCTTTTCTTATTACTGCTTACATTTATCTTTATCGTGTCGGTGGCGATCTTTATCTTTTTCATGGCGATGCTGTTTATCCTTGCTGCCGGACGAGCTTTCTCTATGCTTGTCTTTGTCTTTCTCCGACGAACGATGTTTCTCTTTATCGCCCGAAGAATGAGAAGTGGAATGTCTATCTTTGTCTCTCTCGGATGAATGCTTTTTATTATCTCTCTCCTTGTCCTTCGAGAGATTTCGATCCTTGTCTTTGTCGCGCGAACTAGAATTTAAGGAACTATTGTGTCTGTACTTATCTTTATCTTTGCTCTTTGAGTCCTTGTCCTTGGAACTGTTGTGATATCTGAAAGAAACAATTGTTTGAAAGAGATATTTAGCAACTCGAATCAAATATATGTCGTTATACGACATTAATTATCTCGAAACAATTTATTTTAATTCCTTTTATTTTACCTGTCTTTGTTCTTAGAGCTCGAACTCGATTTATGATGATGTTCCTTGCTCTTGTCTTTATCTTTGTTAGACAAACTGCTACTCTTATGCTCCTTATCCTTATTAGAAGAGCTCTTTTTATCTTTGTCTTTATCCTTATTACCGCTGCTATCATGTTTCTCCTTGTCCTTGACAGAACTAGAGCTATGTCTATGCCTATCCTTATCCTTATCCCTGTGTTCGCTCTTGTGATTCTTCTCCTTCTCCTTGCTCCTATCTTTGTCCTTGTGATCCGATTTGTGAGATCGCTCTTTGTCTTTATCTCTATGCTCTGACTTGTGTTCCCTTTTCTTATCGAAACCATTGGACATGCCATTGATATGATCTAGGAAAATTAAATAATACAGATGTAAAATTTTACATCATAAAAACAGATCTATTTAAAAAAAGATTTTTACATTTAAAAGTGTGTAAATCTTAAATTATTATATTATATAATAAAACTTGTATATATTATATGTAATAACAGGAGAGAATATAATAAAAAGTGAAATTCACAACAATTTATTATAAAAGATATAATAAGATAGGCAGTAATTTCTCTGCAAAAAAATGCAGCAAAAAATGATAAACTGAAATAGGCCTGCGTTCAAATTTTAAAAACGCTAAGTACTGAGAAAAGAGCTCTACGCGCATTCAATTAATTTTAGCGAACCTTTTATACAAAATGCATCACAAATCTTCCGAATACGCCAAAAAATACAGTTTGAAACGTGCGCGCTCTTGTTCAAATCAGTTATCGCGAATGATTCAAGCATTTGTGTCCATTGTGTACACGCGTACGCATGTACGCATGTACGCATGTACGTATATGTACATGTGTGGAAACGCACGCGCGTGTTGGGGAATAATTTTATATCGGTCCACAAATATAAATACGACATTTTGTATCGCACTTTATCAATGAAAAATCAACATTTTCGGAGAGAGAGAAGGTAAATTTTCGTCGTCGAAATTTTATCGCGTCTTAGACTTTTATACATAATTTTTGTAGTTGACACTGAATTGATGAAAGATATAAAACGAGTTCGCGTACATATAAATCGCAAATCCTGTCATTCGGCGCTTATCAACCGCTGAAAGACGACACGTGTCGACTGTCGATCCGCAGTGTTCGATCAGGTAGTCACGAAGCGCTCGTCGATTCCGCAGATTTGACGTTCGCGTATCATCATCCGATCGTTTATCCTGCTTTTAAACACGTCCAAAAAGAAAAGAAGTTAAAGTAGAACTCACCGCTATGATTCCCGGAGACGACGTCGCCGCCGCCGCTCTCCTTGACCTTCTTTTCCTGAAACAGACGAGCCCGAATTGAAGATGAAAACTTGAAAGAAACCACAGAGATTCGCGCGTCGATTATAGGTTTAGCGTCTGCGGCCGAATCGCAGGAGTCGGGGTCGGGAGCATCTTGATTTCCTCGAGCACTCGCGCTACGGTACAGGACTTAGTCGCAGACGCCATTTTGGGACTTAGAAAAATTTCGCGTCGGCACGATCGTGTCGTGACCAAGAGGCGAGACCGCTCCCATGACCGTAAATCGCGAAAACGTGCACGTACGGGATCGCGGCGGTTAATACGTATGCGAAATGTACACTTACCGGATCCGCGTTCATCTGTGGAGCCGCCTGCTCGAGCTCCATTTCTCAACACGAACAGTGTATACGCGCGGTGTGATGGACTATGCAGGCCAACGCGGGCAAGAGGTAACAGCGCTGTCGGCAGCAGAGGGACAAGAAGCCAAGAGAACTGGACACGCACACAGCTCCAGACGTGCGCAAGTAGTCGTCTATAGTCTATAGTCTATATGGCTCCTATATGCCGCCCCGTCGCAAAAGCGCGAAACTGCAGCCGAAAGAGAGAAAGAGAGAAAGAACGAAAGAGAGAAGTTTACTTATGCATTCTGCGCCACAACTAGACCGTTCCGTTGCACGTCTACCGAGTGACCACGACCACGAGCGACTATCTCTGCATCTGCATATCTCTGTACGCGGCGCGCATGAAACGCCGCGCACCCAGTCTAAGTGCCAGAAACGCACGATAGCGCATGCGTCCGCTCGCCCCATCTCTTTAATTTCCAAAGAACCGAACCCAACGATCGCTTCGCCCGATCTAGCCTGACCCGACGAAAGTCATTCACCGCGATTGCGACCGAGCCCGAGCGGCCTGTGATGCGGACAGACGCGAAGCCGATTGAAAAAACCGGTGTAGTCTCGTGTCTCGTGGACGAGTTTAATATACAATTTTCCGCGACGGACGAAGAACACGTGCGAAAAAAAGATCTTGCGCCATCTAATTCGCGCATTCGACGAATCATTATCCACATATCTCTAATGACATTTAACGAAATTATATTGATTTCCATTACCGATTCATTTCTTGATCCACAGACTTCTTTCTCTCTTCTTTTCTTTCCTTCTTATGTAGAAACAAATCTCGTCAAAAAGATCGAAAAAAATGAAAAAAAGCACTCGTCCGGGGATGAAAAATTTTATACTCGTAAAGAGAGGGTTAATTGTCGTGAGTTTCCAAGATAACGATAGCGTTAGGAATAAATGAAAATATTGTTCTCAGTCTTACACTGTAAGATTTTGAAATGAAAGAATATACAAGTACGATAATTTAAAAATTATTCTATGTGTAATTCTTTCAATCTACTGATTTTTTTAGAATAATTTTATATGAGATATTCTTTGTTTCGCCGCGTAAATAAATATTTCTATTGATTCACGTTAGATCGATCCTCTAAAGTTGTATTCGATTGTACGTACGTACGTACGTACGACATACGTGAATACATACAACGTACATATATACAATGTACATATGTACATACATACATACATCACACATCTGACGCGAAAAAATTGTATCCATCTTTTTTTCTTTCTCATCTATATAAAATTCAGACAAACTTTCAGATAATCTTGTACAATGGTTATTTTTGAGAAATATGAATTAAAAGATATATATATATATATTTTTTTTCTCCAAGTAATGCCATTTTTATAAGTTAGTCTTATAGCGTGAATAAAATACATAAGATGGATAATATTACTAAATCTATATAAATAATGTGATAAAAGATTTGATAAGGTTTGATAAAAGATAGAAATATATGGGACACATCGCAAGTTGATAATTGCGTAAACTTGCTTAGAAAATTAATGTTACAGAACAAAAATATTAAGAATTTTACAAAGAGATTATATTTACAGATTATATATTTTAAATAATTATATTTTTTATATAAGAGGGAGAATATATTTCGAATTGTATTTATCATTATAAGTCATTCGTGTGATACTAAAAAATTTCCTGCATTTCTCTTGAAAGAATCGAATTTTAATATAAATAAAAAAAAATTGTTTTTGTTGTTTCAATGATTTAATTTCTAATGTTTTTAACGAGATTTTTACACGATTGTCCGTCTCTATCAAACACAACTACTGTTTTACAAGTATCACACGGATGATGTCGTATAATAAGCCATCTACAGTAACAAAGTTTTTTCTTGTAATATAAAAAAATCAGTATCAATCGATAAAATCATTCTTTTATCGCTACAGTCTATCTAAAACTTTGATGCTTTACAACTTTACATACTCTGGTTTTCCCTCGCTGTTCCAGACGGTCTTCATTTTTCGAAACGCAAAGATTGCATATAATGCTGTAAAAAAAGAAGATATTTTTGTTGAAAAATCTCAAAGTCGAATTGATCCGTTTTTTTTCCCCTCATCTTTATCATTTTTATTTTTGTAATTTTTATACTAACAAGTGACTTCCCATTCCGATTGCGAGAGAGTGCCGATTTTACGATGATTGGCAGGCAGGTTCTGCATGTATCGAACAGCATGTTGATAGTCTTGCTCTGGGTCACCGAGCAAAGGTGCTTCGTGATATGGCGGATAAGTTTCCAATGCCTGCATATTTCCTAAAAGGGATCTGCCCTCGTCTTTGAAACGTTCATAATATTCGTCGAATCTGAAAAAAGAAAAAAAAATTTAATATATTAATTTAAATTGAAAATTGCTTTAATCCATTTTTAAATATGAATATATATATTTACACAAACTTGAATTGATTTGAATAAGTTATAAAAAAATAGAATAAAAGTCGATTTTTGAAATGAATGTTTATTAATATACACGGGTGATTGATAAATTTAAATGAAAAGAAAATGTATTCTCTCTCTCTCTCTCTCTCTCTCTCTCTCTCTCTCTCACACACACACACACACACACACACACACACACACACACTCACACACTCACTCGCTCGCTCACTCACTCACTCACCTTTCAAACGCCATTAACTCGAGACCGTATTTTAAAGCCAATTTACACAGAGTGGGTAGGTGTACTAAGAACTCTGGACAATCAACTACGCCATCCAGGTGGAAATTGTATTTGGCGCCAAAAAGTAGCGGTCTCGTCTTGTCCTCGCATATAAATTCAATGCTATATACATCGTTGCCGAATTTATTACCATCGCTTTTTTGCCATCTAGAACTATATTACAAAAAAGAAAAATATATGAGCGTATGTTTCTGTTTTGCATGTTAAAAATGTATTATCTTCCATATACAAATATATATATATATATATATATATATAATGTGCGTGCGTGCACGCGCAATTGAATATACATTCTTTAGTAGAGAAAAGATTAAAGACTTTGCGTGTGGAAATTAAATTCAAAATTATAAGATTGTATAATATATAATTTGGTCTACAAAAAATTTGATGATATTAAATTATATTTTATTGTAATTATTTATAATTGTAATTTCATTATAATTATAGAATCATAATTAGCAATGTATTTTATATTTTGATATGTATTTAAGAAAAAAGGAAAAATAAAATAAAATAATAATATTAGAAATAGATGTTTATAAAGGAAGAAAAGAGGGAAGAGAAAAACATACACTAGATCATATGCATCTGGAATGGTTCCGATAAAATAGCCACCAGGTTTGAGACTCTCGCCAGCATTCCGAAGCATGCATTCCGCTTGCGATAGGGATTCAAAGCTGTAGTGAAACGCAAATTGGCAACTGACAAAGTCCAGCTGCATACTGGGATCCACAAACTTTTCTCTCAAACGAACCTGCAACAATCCTGATTAACCAAATTCCATTGACAAGTGCATTTCTTGCTAGATAAAATTGCAAATAGTATGATTTAAGATGAAAATATATATCTTCTACCTTTGTACAATCAGCCGTTATAAATTCTGCGGTAAAAATGGGAGCGTAACCTCTGTCTTTAGAACCTTTCCTATTTACCATGTCATTGTACCGTTGTTGACACTGTTCCAATGATACTTGCGCTATATCCGTGCAGATCAGATGTGAGATGTTGGCCTTTTTCCATTTAAGAAGATCTCCCCCTTTCCCACAGCACATATCCAACACTCTTAGCGACGCACCGAAACTCTTACCTTGTCTCAACTTAACTACATATTCATCTGTGATAAATAATTTAACAATAAGTTTATTATATAGCACAAGCATATAATATAACATTAACTTAATATTAGTTGATAAAATACCAAAAGATTGACAAATTTAGATCATAGAGAGCTGATATAATTAATTATAATTTAAATAATAACTAATAATAAGTTAAGTTTAGTATTTCTTGAGACATTTAAAAGAAATCAAAATGGATTTTTAATTTCAATATTCACAATTGTTGTAATTATGTAATAACAATTGTGTTTAGGGTTACGTATTGGTTACGCTTGTATTATTAAAAGTGATTTAATATTATTGAATTAACAATTAAAGATTAATACTTACGTATAAGCATGCTTTTAATCCAGTTGTTAAAATTTCTCATGTATACAATGCGACTTTGATTTCTGTATGATAGTCCCTTTTCCTCCAACAAGTTGTAATGATCAGCTACTAAAGCTGTATTATCAACAATTTTATCTATATTAGATTTATCGCTGCTTTTTTCATTACTTCCAGATGTTGTCAAATCTGAAGGAACACTTGCACTCTGTAATAAGAAGGATAATAGCATTTTTACCATTCATAGCATTCATAGCATAAATGTACATTCAAAAAAACTCACAGCAGATACAGCATCTTCGTCAATATCATGCTTGGCTACTTTGGATACATATTCGCGATCAGGCGACGATTTGTGCTTTCTACTCTGAGGGCTCTCCAAATCTATATTTTTGTCCATTTCTGATGAGATCTCTACCTTTGCCGTAGTGGCACAGAGCTTTTCTGTGTCGCTAAAAAAAAACTATACTTTATTCCTTTTAGTTATACAATGTTATTTCTTCCATACTTGAAATAAAAAAGAGGTATACGTGTGTTATACAAATGCGAGATTAATTAGTAGTTTTATAAAAAAAACTATCCATCTCTAAAAGGACATCTATTCTTGATAAGACTGTAAAATGTAATAATTTGATATTAAAGGCCATTCATCAGTGATTTTATAAAATCTGTTTATCATAAAATTGATACAATTTCATATTTCATATTAAACGTGGATAGAGAAAAGGAGGAGAAGAGAGAACAAATATAGAAGAGTTTAATATTATATATTAAAATTGGAGAATTAATTACATATATGTGAGAAAAAACTGTTGTTATATGTCATTATTAATATTAATGTTAAATACAGCATATACATATACTTATATGCATATGTCATGTTAAACATGTTGGGAAGGAGGGAGAACGGAAGGGTGCAGAAAGAGAGAGAAAGAGAGAGAGAGAGAGAATATATACGATGAGATATATAAAAGACCTTTTATGTTGCTTTTCTTCAGTTTTCCCTTTAGTTTCCACGTAAAGCACCGACATGCCGACAATTCAATATATAAATGATAAATAGAAAGATATGTATTATATAGAACGAAAAATTATTAGGATGTCAGAAATGCGAGAAACACTTTCGTGTCATTCCTATGCACTCCAAATTTGAGAACGCGCAAGAACACGAGAAACGTAAAGTTTCATACCGACAACGAAGCGTTTATTGTTATTATTCGTCACTCGTTACAGCTCACAAGACAAGCTCGTTATATACAATTGACACAATCGTATGTCTGTACATTCATATACATTACGCCACGAAGAGCGTCGCCTGTAATTGAAAATTACTGATGTAATATTGGTAGCATTAAAGATTATTGACATAATATTGGTAGTATTGAAAATTACTAGTATAGTTTACACCGACTGGCTCTCGAACACTGGACGGGATAAACGATAAGCAATGGACGATATCCAATGAGAGCTCTGCCTTTCCGAAAAAATAAAGCTCTCATTGAATATCGCCCATCGGCTACGGTCGGGAAGACGCTAGAAATGCTTCGAAGCATTGCATTAACCAATCAGAATAAAAAAATCTTTACTCTTTTTGTCCTGATTGATCAATCAAACGCTTCGAAGCATTTCTAGTGTCTTCCCGACCGCAACCGTTCATCGCTCATCGCGTCCAGTGTGCGAGGGCCAACATCGCGTCCAGTGAGGGCCATTAAACCGATATCAGACTACGCATTGAAGATTGAGATTCAAGATTCAAGATTGAAATTTAACCAATCAGGATAAAGAAATTTTAGTTTCTTTTGTTCTGATTAGTCAAATTCCAATCTTCAATTTTCAATTTTCAATTTTCAATGCGTAGTCTGATACGAGCTTTAAAGCCGTATTACCATAAACTTCTATATAATACTAAACCGCTAAGACCTATTGCACAATACAAAAGTACAAGCAATAGGAACAGGAAATAGAAATTATCCACCAATAGGAACAGGAAATAAATATTATTCAAGGAATTTTCAGCGTACGATAGGCCCTGCGCACAATAGAGAAAATATTAGGAATAGGAATAAAATATTAAATCAGGAGCAATTTGGAATTATTTTACTTCAAACAAGGGAACGGAATGGATTAACGCA
Source organism: Polyergus mexicanus (assembly GCF_030449975.1). Classification (NCBI taxonomy): domain Eukaryota; kingdom Metazoa; phylum Arthropoda; class Insecta; order Hymenoptera; family Formicidae; genus Polyergus; species Polyergus mexicanus. The sequence continues at coordinate 5,873,554 of NW_027223323.1, forward strand.
TAATGAAATAAAAAAATAAAAATTAAAAATAATTAATCCATTCCGTTTCCTTGTAAAATAATTCCAAATTGCTCCTCTTGATATTTAATATTTTATTTCTATTCCTAATATTTTCTTTATTGTGCGCAGGGGCTAACGTTTCAATGGGTGCTTTCCATTTAGTGACTCAAGTCGACACAAAGTATCATTCTATCTTTGTTGTTCACTGATATTGAAAGAAGCACCAATGATAATTTCACTAGACTTGTGTCGATTTGAGTAACTAAATGGAAAGCACCTAATATGGCTGCCTTATTGTTCGACCGTGATTGGTCAATTCGCTTACGTCTTAAGTCTTACTGTTTAAGTTTTTTTATGTGCCACGGCCCTAAGTCTTATTGCTTAAGTTTTTTTATGTACCATGGCTCTTATAGTGTATAGAGTTTTATATAATCAGAGAAGCGACATCGTTACCCCCTCCATGTTTTCCATGATCGCCATGTTGGTCCCGTAGCTGTCCCATGTGTAATCTAAAATGTTTTTAAGATGTCTCAGAGGCCGATATTCATAAGTCAGTTCTTATTTCAAGACCGTCTTAAGATGCTAATACGGCTCTGTGATTGGTTTAGAACATCTTAAGATGATTTTAAATATAAGAACTAACTATGAATACCGACCAGAGATATTCAAAGTTTTTTTTTTAGAAAATAACATTACAAATATACTTTTTTCTCATTTATGGTACGCCGGTTGCGATTAGTTTGCACGTAGGATTCTCTCTCTCTCTCTCTCTCTCTCTCTCTCTCTCTCTCTCTCTCTCTCTCTCTCTCTGTCTCTACGTGGAAATTAACCGCTAACATAGGATGCGTTTACTTAACGACCCGCGAGCATTATCTGTTTTTGTTTAACTTTCGGTGAACAACAAAGATGAAATGATACGTGAGCGTTGCAGTCGTTACGTGAAACGGGCCTGTAGCCGTCAGCCAATCAGCAAGCGGAACGTCATTGTCGCTTCTCTGATTATGGCTGCGATCGGGAAAATGCTAGAAATGCTTCGAAGCGTTTGATTGACCAATCAGGACAAAAAGAGTAAAGATTTCTTTATTTTGATAGGTTAATGCAATGCTTCGAAGCATCTCTAGCGTCTTCTCGACCGCAGCCTATATAGGACTCTAATAGTGTACGTGACATATACCCGGGTGGGGAATCGGAACACTGCCAACAGTGACGCGGTGACGTGTAAATGTAGTCAAAACGGTGTACGGTAACAACGGCATACGGCTATATGGTATGCTCAGAGGTTTCCAAGATGGCGAAGAAAACTCAGGCAGAGAAAGCGGCACAAAACGAGGAGACCGCTAAAGGCAACGACGATCCGATGAACGACGATGAGGAGCCCAATTTCAGCGATCCCGAAGGCTTCGTAGATGATATTACCGATGAAGGTGAGCGTCCTGTCATCTTTTTCCTCGTCGAAATATTCAACGCGATAACACGTCTACACTTGTCGTCCGCATTACGCTGCAAGCATGGCAAATTTTGCATTTCAAATGTGGCATTTGCGATTTAATCTTCAAAAATCGTTCGCCATCTGTTCTGATGAGTCACCACTAATTTCGAAGTTCTTTCGTATGTCAAATGACGGAGACAATATTGCTCATTTTTACGCTGATTACCGATGTAATCTAACCTATAAACATTTCGGAGAAAGTATACAGGGTGCATTCCAGCGTGCTTTTAGCGCTATGAGCCTATGAGCATGCTTTGTCCTTGTTCAACTTATCAAAATAACAAAGATAGAACGACGCTTTCAGCGCATAAGCGTGCTTTCGGAACGCAGCCATAATATAATTTAAAATAAAGAAAAGTTGTAAGTATACATGTAAATGTGCTGAATAACTTTTTTGAATTGGAGGAATTTAAAAAAAAAAAAGTATTTCTTATTTTATACGCAATGTATCTATTTTGATGTTAGTGATAATTTTAGTTCAAAAGTGTGAAACGATACGGTAAATTCTGCTTATAGAATACATATGTTTTTACTTAAAGATAATTGAACTCCTATTTCTTGGAGGAGCAAACCTCGATTCTTATGTAAAATAAGTCTATGAAATGTTCTTATATAATTAAAGATGCGTTACAACTATTAACATGTGGTAAAATCTATTTGCATATTAAAAGGAAAATATTTTTTCTACACAAAGTATTTCAACTATAGTTAAATAACTTGGCGACTTTGCTATGGAACAGATAGCAAACAAAGCGCAATTAAATACTGTATCAATTAATTATTTCTTTTTACAATTTATAGAACTTACATAGCCATTAATAAATAGTTTAGAGAAATTGCTGAATCAATATCCTCAAAAATATTATTAGATTAAATAAGAAATGTCTGCAATATGTTTACAAATGTTTATTTTAAATATTTTTTCATTTTTACATTATATTATGGAAGCAAGTTTTTTGCAATGGTAAAATTTTTGTCATGAACTTGTAGAGTTGCTTGGTGATATCTTGAAGCAGAAACCATCGGAAACAGATGGGGTAGAATCCGTGATTGTCGTGGATAATGTACCTCGAGTGGAACCTGATAAATTGGAGAAACTTCAATCTGTTATCAACAAGGTGCTAGGAAAATTTGGTACAATTGTCAACCAGCACTATCCGATGAATGAAAACGATGGCAAGACTAAAGGGTTAGTTCAGATTGGTCAAAATTGCAGAGAGAGAAGCTATTTTTTGGAAAAATATTTTATGGTCACTATTTCTTTTTCTTCCTTGACAGATACATTTTTCTGGAATACAACAATCATCTGAATGCTCTATCGGCCGTCAAATCTACCAACAATTACAAAATCGACAAATCGCATACATTTAAGGTCAATCTTTTCACGGACTTTAAAAAATATGAGGATATCCCCGAAAACTGGGAACCGCCGAAAGCTCAGCCATTCAAGTCTGCCAGCGACTTGCATTATCATCTGCTGGAACCGGATGCTTACGATCAGTTTTGTGTTCTTTGTGGCAATGGAGCGGGTGTATCAGTGCAAATTTGGCAAAACTCTGCACCGGAGCCTACCTCACTTGAAGAACGCAATGTGGGTAATTTTACTTTTAAGAAAAAGAAAAAATATAAAGTAATAAGCAAATATTCTGATGTAAACTCTTTTCAGTATCTCGCTAAACATATATCACAATTTTCATTTGCTATTTATTTAATATATATAATTGTAATATTAATTTAAGATATAAAAGTTATGAAAACTATGATATTTTGAAATTATGGACTTCAACGATTAAATCTGTTACAACACAATCAGGATCCAAATTACTTTTTTCTGATTTTCCAGCGCTGGACAGAGACATACGTAAAATGGTCGCAGCTGGGCACGTATCTAGCAACGTTCCACAAGCTGGGAGTCGCACTATGGGGTGGGCCACAATTCACCCAACAGGCCAGATTCAGCCAGCGAGGCGTCGAGTGCATTGATTTTTCGCCCGGCGAGCGTTATCTGGTTACCTACACCCCGCGTACCGATCTCGGACAAGATCAAAAGCGTCTGGTGATCTGGGATATTCTGTCGGGCCAAGAGAAACGATCCTTCTTTCCCGATGGATCTTCTGTCTGGCCAATCTTCCGCTGGTCGCATGATGATAAATATTTAGCGCGCATGGGAGAAGATGTTCTTAGCATTTACGAGACTCCAGTGAGTACTTGTTATAATAATGTTTCAACACAGTCTCTTGAATATAGTTTACACAGTTTTTGATACTGATTATTGTTTTGAATTTATTATTTAATTGCTGCTATCGTCATATTTTTTAGTCATTTGGTCTACTGGATAAGAAGAGCATTAAGATACCAGGAATCAGAGATTTTAGTTGGTCCCCAACGGACAACATTCTTGCTTACTGGGTGCCAGAGGACAAGGACGTTCCGGCTAGGGTAACTCTGCTCGAAATCCCCAAGTGAGTCTTTAGTCTTGAATTAGTTATTGATTTAAACGAGAGTGATTTCTCATCAAATAATTTTCGGACTTTCAGCCGTAATGAAATAAGAAATAAGAACCTGTTCAATGTAGCCGACTGCAAGATCTTTTGGCAAAAGTCTGGCGATTATCTGTGCGTAAAAGTCGATCGCTTTGCCAAGCGCAAAGAAAAAACAGAACAAAAGTACACGGTGAGTTGAGCTTTAGTAAAACTATTTTCGCACATGTGCTGAAATAGTTTCAATTAATGTATTTCAGAGCAAGAGAGCTCTTCGAAATTTATATCTTGAGAAACAGCTTTTATATAATGATTATTGTTATCAAAACTCATCCGTATTTTCGCGTTGCAGGGTATGTCGTACAATTTTGAAATCTTCCACATGAGAGAGAAACAGATTCCCGTAGACAGTGTGGAAATAAAGGAGCCGATTCATGCTTTTGCGTGGGAGCCGGTCGGGAGCAAATTTGCCATCATCCATGGGGAAATACCAAGCGTGAATGTCAGTTTTTACGAAGTGCGATACGGTCACCAGCCCGCCCTTCTCAGTAAGTGAATGTATAATAGAATCTCCATTATTACTCTTTTTATTCGATTAAATCAAAAATTTGCCAATCTTTGTTTCACCAATTTAAGTTTATTATTCATAAATCACACTTTTAATGTCCTTTCTGACAGAGAGATTAGAAAAGAAAGCTTGTAATCACTTATTTTGGTCGCCATCGGGTCAATTTATCGTCCTAGCTGGCCTCACAACGATGGCTGGCGCTCTGGAATTTATTGACACCAATGATTTTACCATCATGAACTCCACTGATCATTATCAAACCTCAGACGTGGAATGGGATCCTACCGGCAGGTAGCTTCAAAAGATAGCATCGAAAGTTTATATAGTATAAGAAAAATGAATAAAGTGAAATATATATTTATCAGGATATTGATTTTACTAATTTTCATTGTGGTTAATTTCAGATACGTCGTCACGGCAGTGTCCAGTTGGAAGACGAGCGTTGACAATGGTTACTGGATATGGACGTTCCAGGGCCGTATTTTAAAGAGAGTCAATCTGACCGCGTTTAACCAACTTCTATGGCGACCGCGGCCACCGACCCTGCTCACTGCAGAGCAGATAAAGGAGATAAAAAAAAACTTGAAGAAGTATTCGGCGCAATTCGAGAGCAAAGACCGCATGCGATTGACACGCGCTTCAAAGGTGCATTTAATCTTTAAATTATATTATCCATTTTTAAACAATATATGTATATTAAATAATTTCTTCTTACGAAGAAATAATTGCATAATTGTAAAGTATATAGTTATGTGTGCGTGGGTGAGTAGAAACATCAACTCTTCTTCGAAAGTTTCAACAGATTTCTAGATAATAATTTATTTCAACAACTGATCATTTTTATAGGAGTTAATTGAGAAGCGTTGCTTGTTGATGAAGGCATTTGAAGAGTATCGTACAAAACGTATTGAAGAATGGAATAATCAGAAGAAACGTCGTCTTGAATTACGTTGCAGTAAGTATATATTAAAAAGAATATTAGATCCCTTCCAACATTATATAAATAATTATGGACACCTTTGTGAAATAATTCTTGTTGGAAGAATATTATTGCACTGAGAATAATATTCTTCCAACAAGATTTGAGATTAATCATCGAGCGTGTGCTCGTTTTCAGATATCGACACCGACGAGTTAGATTCTGATTCGAAAAATGTAGAAGAGGAGGTCGTGGAATTTTTCGTGAAAGAAGAAACATTTGTGATCGACGATAAATAAAATTTCACCGGATAACTGTTAATTAACGCGCGCTGATTGCTGGTCTTGGAAATCTCTACAAAACAGCGATCGATTTCCACCTACAAAGTGTCGCAATATTAATTATCGTCGTTGTCACCATCATCATCGATAATTACAATTGAATTATTGCAATTATCTTGATCTGTGAATCATGAGTGGGTTCAACAGACAATCATTCTTGTACTATTATTACTGTATCTGCATTAAAGTCATTTTCGCGTGTTCGACGTTGCGCAAAAAGCGACGGCATCGTAATAATATTAAATTCTATCATATCCCTTACAGGATAGCCCGCGGGAAAATAATTGCGCCACCGAATTTACAGTTTGCTCTATCTGTTATTAACTTACAAAATAAAATGCTAATTTATCCTTTGGGAGACAACAATTAATTTTTGAATCTTGCGCATACAAAATTTAGATAATAAAGAATTCTAAGATTCTATCTGGACTCATTTGTCAGAAAATCATCTATCAGAAATCATCAGATCACTTTAATTTCCACAATGATTTTATTATATTCTAATAGAGAATTTTACAACTATATATATATATATATATATATAGAGCTTTTATATAAAAAAATCTTTTAGAATTATAAAAATTATATTACACGGGTCAGAAAATTTGTTCGGATTTTTTGCAATAAAACTGCAAAATTAAATATTAAGATGTAATCTTTAATTAAGAAAAGTATGTAGCACTTTCTTGCATAATTCCAAACTATTTTTATGATAGCTTGATTACTTCTGACATATTTAGTCATTCACAGCATCACATCTGTATAATTCAAATCATTCTTTGGACTTGCATCGCATTTTTATATTCCTGATAATAAAAGCACATAAGTTGGCGAAAAATGCACTTTTAGATATCCCATTTATAAATTAATATTGCTAGTATTATTCAATCAGTATGTATGATTTTTTTTAAACATCCTAAAAGGTGTCACATCTCAGAATCGTATATAAGTTATGAATAACGGTTATAAAATTCATTTAAAGTTTATTGGCAAAATTTGAACGAATTTTTCGACCAACTCACTCAATAGAAGCAATATTTCAGAGAACAATAAAAATAAAAAAGAATAAAAATTCGCATGGACAATTTTGTGTAAATAAAATAGGAATTAATTTGAGCTTCATAAGAAGCATATCAATGTGGGATTTTTTTACTTATTGCGCAATAATATTATAGCTAAAGGCTGCGGTCGGGAAGACGCTAGAAATGCTTCGAAGCATTGCATTAACCAACCAGAATAAAAAAATCTTTACTCTTTTTGTTCTGATTGGTCAATCAAACGCTTCGAAGCATTTCTAGTGCCTTGCCAACCGCAACCATCGTTAAATAAGTTTAAAATGCGTAATTTGCCTTTTTACAAAAGACAAGTATTTTCATTTCAAAAATAATAACGAAAGAAAAGTACAATTGCACAAACCCAGGCTGGCGGTATTCTGTCCTGCTGCAAGAAAGTCTTTCTTGTGGCAGGCTTAGCACATGAAAATAATCGCGTCTGTTCCTCGTGCAGCGCGTTCTGCAACTTTTCGTTCTTCGTCACCACGGCTATCTGCGTCTCAAGGTCCCTGTTAACTGATCTGTAACCTAACCCATACTTTATTTTTAATATATATTTAACTCTACAAACATTTGAAATATCGAGGAGATTCATTATTTAATGCAACTTTTTTCCTAATTATTGTACTATTGACCATATTGACGCGCGCGTGGCATTTATAATATAAAAAGTTAGGATTATCAAAATTTTTCTTTGTTTTAAAAAAAAACCATTGTACAATAAGCTGAAAAAAGATTGCAATACTTTTTATTAGTGACATCGATATCTCAGTATCTAAGATTAGAATCTAAGATAATAAACATTTTCTTTACCAAAGTTTGAGGAACCTATGAGGGTCAACGAAGGCTTTCGCTGATCTGGCAAAGTGTACCAAAGACCTTTGGCGTGGTAAGTCCATCCTGGCTTGATAAACTCCCATAACGTTACTCTGCTCTGTTGATCCATTTTTTCACATAAATCATAAAAAGATTCCTCTAACCTGGTGTATGCTGCCGGAATTCCCCCAGCAATTCCTTTAGCATCTTAAAGAGATAGGAGAATACTATAAGTAATTGCAATGATAAATAATTGTTATAACATAATCTATGAACTCTTTGAAGATAAATAAATTATAATCCTATTAAAAAAATACTATACAAAAAGAATGCATCTTTTATAAGTCCTAATTTATAGTATAATATAATTTAAAGTTTGAATTTGTATTAATGACATAACAAAAAAAAAATTTCATAACATACTGAAAAAGCCGTTGGCAGTGGGATGTGCTGTCAAAAGATGACACATTGCTTGGCAATCTCTAAGCAAAGCCTGACTGTAATCGAAAGTTAGATTGAAATAACCGGTCGCTAATCTAAGCGTAGCTCCTACTGGAGCTGTTTGTATAAGCTTCAATGTTATCTCACTGTCGTGATAGACATCCAACTGACCCATCTGCACCATTGGAAATATCCACGTGTCTGCATCTGCAATATGAAATATTAAATGATATAATAACTTCAAAATGATATAGTAACTTCAAAAAGTAATACTATTCTGTATTTTTTATTTCAACTTTATCAGATAAATATTTTTAAATAGTTTTTGTACGTTGTGAATAAAACTTATGAAGAATCGGCGCTACCTTCTTTATCGAGACTAGCACGCTTTTCTATTTCATTTTGGAATAGCGTTTGTATCCTAGACGCAGCTTCTTGAGTAAAAGTTTTTCTGGATCCTTTGTAAGGATGGCAGTTCACAGCAGGATTCAAATCCGTATTACCATTTGGTTGTAACAGAAAGCTAAATTCCATAACTCTTTCGATTAATCTATTATAAAAGTCACAAAGTTCCTTGCAATCTTCGATGACAAAGTATCGATCCTGCCGATTTGTGAAATAATCGTTGCTGAGGTTTGCTCTATATACAAAGTATACATAAAATTTTTTTACATTATTTTGTATTGTATATCCCTAAGATATTAAAAATATGTTGTTGCCATTTCTGACAATACTCAAGATAACATCAAAAAAACGATCTTTTTATCATTTTATATATAAAATTATTAAGATAAAATCATCAAAAAACATATTTTCCCTTTTTTCTTGGATCAACTATTACTAACAATTTTGAACAAATTCTACAAATCTTTTATTCTCAACTAATTATCGCGATAAAAATACTCAACCTACCCACTAATGATCAAATCATCATCGATTATGTACAACTTCATGTGCTGCAAACCGATAAGCTCGTTAAAGCGATCGGGGATCGTCGCTTTTATGACGCCGCGTAGTTTCGGTGTATGATAGAGGAAAATTTTGCAGCTATCACCATATTGGCCTTTGAGCAATGGCTCCAGCATCTTCCGGGAGTTTTGCTTGCCCCGTGAACCTCTCATGTAGTCCAGGAGAATCCGCACTTGTATGTTGCCATCATTCGTATTCATTGTTTGCTCTATAACGTTTACCTGCGCCGACAAACGAGACTTCGTTTTCCGAGAAGATAGAGTTCGAAAGCTAGAAAATTGATAATTTCTCTCTCTCTCTCTCTTTCTCCTCAATTTTAATCTTTTTTTTGTAATTTTATAGTTTACTATTACAGATTTTTTTATTTCAATTGATTGGCTTGACAAGTTTTTTTTATTATAAACTTATCTATCTTTATTATACCTACCAACTCAGTTTCTAAAGGACCGGTACCCAAGTACAATGAGGCAAATGTAATTCTATTCTTGGCGTGCTTGCACATCTCCAACAGCGTAGTGTAAAACATTTTTGGCTTATGAATTATAGTAATCTGTTGATAAAAGCATTCTTGTTGAAATAATATATTTACTTTCGATTATATTTATATGTAATTACTTTACTTTGGAGCCATTCACTGGAAAGACAGGAGCTACAGTACGTAGCCAGGATAGTGTGCCCATCTCCTGTTGTGCAGAAACATCCAACTCTCTCAACTTTTCGCCATCCAGCATTGCTATTTGCGCTTTGTGTCTGATAAGCAGTGGATCTGCAAAGCGAGTCTTTACTTTGGCTATAGCGTCTAGTAACTTTGGTTTGCAAAACCTAAAACATATATGCATGAATAAATAGAGACTGTTAAAGCAATAAAAATGTGTATGTATGCAAGTGTGTATATATATAAAATATTATTACATAATTATTACATTAATAGATTATGACATTATAATTATATTGTTTTATATATTGTTTCCTATATTATTACAATATAATTATATATTTGTTATTATCTATAAAATAAAATGTCATTTTATTCATGATAGTAATATCATTTATATCATAGAAATTATTATGTACTGTTTATACATAGGAATATAAATCATGTATTTGCAAAAATGCCAAAAAAATCTGCCTATGATTATTTGTCTTATATTATATTATTACCATCATTATTTGTATTACATTATATTATTATTGTATCATTATTATTTATACGTGTTAAATGTCAAATTTTAATTTGAAGGTTATGCTTCATTAACCTGAGAATTCACGCGAAAAGTGGCATGACGCGCTTCGAGCAATATTAAAATAATTCGCACACCGTTTGAAGATTCGCAGAGTCGAGTTATGCATGAGGAAACGTCGTCCAACGCAATCATAAGTAATAAACACGAATAAACAATTATTTATGCGCGCGATTTTCAACCTTTAATGTGATTTGTATGTAACTTGAAACTTGAACTTTCTTAAGGTCATCGCACATGAAAAAATTTTAGTCATAAGCGCAAAGTTACAATTTCCATATGTTGAACTGCGTTCGAAAACACCACCAGTGTGGCCGCTAACTCGTGAGCACATGAAAATATACCTTAAGCCCGTAAACAAATCAACCAATCAGAGTCAAACATTCTTATAATATAAGAACGTTAGAACGTTTGATTATGATTCGTTGATTTGCTTATGGCTTTAAGACTAAACTTTTTCACGTACAATAGCTTTTACATAGACATAGTATATAGTCTATGAGCTTTCATTTCCTTTTCATTTCCTATAAATATTGAAGAACGAAACACGAGACATTTATATCTTATAAAACGCGGAAGAGAGGAGGACAAGTCTTAAACTAGAGGAAAAAAAAACAGAGGAAGCTTCTCTCTGCTTGAACTCGAGGGTGCGAAAATTCGTGGATTAATTTCATATTAGAAATGCAACATATACATACACACACGCACGCATATATATTTATGTATGTGTGTGTGTGTTTTATGTATATATACATATATTTTTCATTGAATTTATTTAAATAAGACTTTGAACAATATCAAAGGATCAATCGTTCTATTTTATATATATAAGTTACTTAACATAATCTTCCTCCAATACGAATATACATACATAATGATTTTAATATTAATGATAACATGCATATAAGTGGCTTATTTTAGATCTTTTACGTATTGACAACACTTGTTTCTTCTTTCATTTATCATTTTCGTACATACATATACATAACAAGCTCATTCTCTCTTTTTCACATTCTATCAAATTATAAAGGTTTATCGCTTCAACAATGCCTAGCTAGCCACTCCATCGTTATTTATAATGTACATACATATGTCATGGCATCTCAAGGCATATGGAAATGCGTGATAATCCTCCTTCGCTTTTTCCTTTACAAATTCAAATATCATTTGCTTAGATAAAAGTTAGTAATAGCAATAAAACTATTTTTTCTCAACTGACTAAATGATGATTAATGAACAAATTTTCGAATTAGATTCTGCCATAAATCATTGAATACGCCAATAGTAAATTTTATCTTAAAGATTGACACGATATTTAAAATCATGGAATCCGAATTTTAAAAAATTGCACGAAATATTGCCGCGTCTAAAATCCAAGTCAGAAGAAAATTAACTTTGGATTCGAAGATATATGTTGCCAATTTTCAACTGCTTGCGTTGCCTTATTCATACATACATAGATACATACATACATACATACATGCATGCATACGTACATACGTGCATACGTACATACGTACATATATATAATTATATTCCATTGTATTAAATAAACGGATGTGTATACATGGTATTAAACAGTTTATATACGATTCAAAAAGTTCTGCAATAAACATTATGCAAACATGTTTACAATAGTGTATTTTCGTCATACATTTAGCGCTAAATTTTTGTATGTAAAATATATATAAAATAAATTTTTTTTTATATTATGTATGATTATCATATTATAATATTATTTATATATATAAATATAAATATATATATATATATATATATATATATATATATATATATATATATATATAATATAGCTTTATATAAACATAATACACACACACACACACATACACATATACATGACATATATACACACACACACACACATTATATATTATAAATAAAATTATATTAATTAATTAATCGTTATAATATGATCAAGTTATTATTGACCGCGATTGATATGCCATTCATGCATGAATCTGTATATTGCACAAATAAAATCCAAGTTATATTTAGCGCTAGATGTAATGCTACACACAGAAGAGTGAAAGCAAATCGATGAAGCGTACAATGATACGAATACGCTGAAAAAATTTTTGACGCTACTGATTTCATCGTAGATTATATATAAACGGTTTAAGGGGAGTCAAAGTATCTAATCGCGCTTTACATTTCATTACATTCCTATCTTATCGGGGGTCGAGAATGGCATATGACATGTTTCTCTAGTAAAAGAGTTCCGTTGAAACTGGAAATCAAAAGATTCCAAGATAGTATCCGTAGCTTATTAGCTCGTAACTATTACTACTGCGTGATTCTGAAGACCGGTCCGATCCTGAGGAAGAACCTACGCAATACCGATCTAAGTTCGGGCTTGAGATCGAAACACATGACTTCGCAGAGGGAGGGATAGCAAGTGGAGGCGTGAACCGCGAAGCGGTTGTCGCTCATTTTCAGGATGCGCGTGAGCAGCAACAGCAAGATCGGCGTCCAGGCTTCACGATGAGCCTCGTTAGCAAGCGCGAGGAAATACTCCAAGGCCTCGCACGCCACTTCGACCAGCCGTGCCTCGACCTTAGGCCAGTCCGCCCGATGTGCTTCGTCGTTGTACATTTTGAAGAGGATGCGTAGCGCACAGGCAAGCGATTGCGTTTCTTGTTTCAACAAATTCGGTTTCACGTTACCGCGAAAACTGGCCTTCCACAGCACGTTGCGCTGTTCGTGATTCGAGTTAAAGTTCTTCGCGAAGCGATGCGATCGCAGCAAACATTCCACTAACTGCAGAAGGTGATTAGTCGTCAGAGCGCAGTACATGCCCTGTTCCTCCTTCTGTTGATCGGCGGTAGCCCTACAGATACGATGTATATTGCTGTGAGTATTGAGAAAATAAAAAGTACTAATTTGTTTGAATTGAATTATAATCAAACATAGGCTAGTGATCGAGTAAAAACAATGAACATTAATTTTAAAAACATCGGATAAGATGTCAATGTAGATATGTACACACACACACACACACACACACACACACACACACACACACACACACACACACACACACACACACACACACACACACACACACACACACACACACACACACACACACACACACACACACACACACACACACACACACACACACACACACACACACACACACACACACACACACACACACACACACACACACACACACACACACACACACACACACACACACACACACACACACACACACACACACACACACACACACACACACACACACACACACACACACACACACACACACACACACACACACACACACACACACACACACACACACACACACACACACACACACACACACACACACACACACACACACACACACACACACACACACACACACACACACACACACACACACACACACACACACACACACACACACACACACACACACACACACACACACACACACACACACACACACACACACACACACACACACACACACACACACACACACACACACACACACACACACACACACACACACACACACACACACACACACACACACACACACACACACACACACACACACACACACACACACACACACACACACACACACACACACACACACACACACACACACACACACACACACACACACACACACACACACACACACACACACACACACACACACACACACACACACACACACACACACACACACACACACACACACACACACACACACACACACACACACACACACACACACACACACACACACACACACACACACACACACACACACACACACACACACACACACACACACACACACACACACACACACACACACACACACACACACACACACACACACACACACACACACACACACACACACACACACACACACACACACACACACACACACACACACACACACACACACACACACACACACACACACACACACACACACACACACACACACACACACACACACACACACACACACACACACACACACACACACACACACACACACACACACACACACACACACACACACACACACATATATATATATATATATATAAAGGGTGTCCAGTAATAGACGGATCTCGTGTGCAGGTAGAGCGGGTTAAACCGAGTAGAACAATCCTATACCATTTTGCAATCTTCACAATAATTAATGAAATATTAATTGAAAAAGATTGGCCAATCCGTACTAGTAGAAGCGCACAGCGAAGCAGTGGGAAGGACGTTCTTCAAAAGACAATAGTTATGTACGAGCGGCGCGTAACGCTAGCATAGACTTATAGAAATAGATTGCGCATCCCTGCAAAAGACTGTCTTAAACATTAGAAAGAGAGAGCAGTCGGATCTCTTTCTCTCTCGCACAATTGAAGGAGAGGGGATATCGCGGTTGGCGGAGAATGAACAGTTTGCGAGTATATGCGCATTTTCCTCGCTTCTCCGTTCCTTCTCCGTCAGCCGCGATATCCCCTCTCCTTCAACTGTGCGAGAGAGAAACAAATCCGACCAGTATATCTCTGTTCTTCAATGTTAAGATCGCCAAACCGTAAGAGCGTGCAGTCTATTTCTATAAGTCTATGAACGCTAGAGTCTTACCGCTCATACATAGCCATTGAAGAATGCCTCTCTCCCTGCTCGCCACGAACTTCTACTCGCACGGATTGGCCAATCTTTTATTAATTAATATTTAATTAATTATTGCGAAATCCCAAAATAGTATAGGACTTTTCCATTTGATTTGACCCACTCTAACTGCACACGAGAGGTGATTCGTCTATTACCGGATACCCTCTATATTGATGCTCAATGTCAAATTCTTTAATTAAATCTTAAAATTTTTATAATTCAGAAACATCTTCCAATTTTTTTATAACTATGATTATGCGAACGTAGTAATAAAACACTTACTTTACAAGCTCTGACGACTTGCCGTTCAGCATGTCGGCCTGTGCGAGTGCCAGATTCTCCTGATCCTCCTTACGCGAGGTCGCCGGATAAAAAACAACGTTGTCGATAGTCTGTATCAATTCGAGCTGAACTATACATTTAATTTGCAGCGCGGAGAAAAGCTTCGCCTTCGGCAGAGACTCGGTGTTGAGGCTTTGTGCGCTATTGCTCCGCTTCAGGATACCAATATGGAGGCCATCGGACTCGCCGGTGATCACGTCGAGATCGGACTCCTTGTTTGGCGACTGCGGTTTCCATGTGAGTAGAGCGGACGGCAGGGTACTCTCGAAAATATCCAAGACGCACTGACAAGTCTTCTCCCAGGTTCGCTCGTCGAACTTGATACCGTTGCTGATGACCAGATTTTCCAGGCAGTTAGTGCCCGACCGAGCCAGTTGCTCGTTGTCCTGTTGAACGCACCAAAGAAGCTGGAAATACAGCTGTTCCAGCAATAAGGGACCCAAAATATCATAAAACTGTGAGAAAACATCTACAATGGCGTACAGTGCGTGATTACACGTTGTCGTCATCCACTCGGCTTTCTACAACATTTAAGATCCAGATGCTCCAATCACTTATCATTTCAAGAAAAGAACAAGAATAAGCCGGCTTTTTTCTTTGCAAAAGCTTATTTTCATCTTTAAAGATACAAACTCGTACAAACCTCGGTATGCTGCTCGGGCAGTTTCATGTTATCGAAGATTCTGAAAAGAACCTGGAAGAGATCTTTCCACCAATGAGGTTTAAAGGACGCGCCGTGAGTCTTGACGACATCAAAGAGTACTGTCAGCGCGCGCGTCCTAACATCCAGCTTACATCTGCTCACCACGCAAGATAATTCAAATAATAATGGAAACCATCCTCTCACCTATAAGAAAAAAAAAAGACAAAATAGAAATAAATTTATTAACATCGAGTAAAATATACGAGTGAATATAACGTTACCCAGGCTCGATCTTCCTCCGAAACCATCCCGCTATCATCCATCATACCTTCGGCAAACAGATTGGGATTCGCATCAATATAGGACGCGCAGGAACGTATCAACCGTATGGCCTCCATGCTGGTGTCCGGAAAAGATGCGTTGCAGGCGAACTCGCTCAGACATTTGACAGCATCCTGAAAGGAGTCCACCATGATGCTGAAGTCCTCTGCATACAACTCGTCTATAGACACATCAATTCGAATTAATGGCGACAATAAAATTCATCGATCAATTTGGGGGAGATATCATTTTGGAAGATATAAAAATATGACTCACTAATGATTTTGCCAGTCATGGAAAAGGCCAGTTCGACGACGGACTCGTCACGATCGCTGGCCGCATGGTGAAAAACGCTGAAGATATTCTTCCAACCAGATCTGATATTGGGTGCCTGCGAGTGAACGATTTGCGCCACGCACCTGACGACCATGTCTCTGATCATGGGTGACCTGAATTAGATTAGATTATTAGTCACATCACACATACAATTGAATTACAAATACATTATGTTAATTATGTCAAATTAAATATAAAAAAATCATTAATATTCAGTAAATATCAAGTTAAATTACCTATTCTTCTTCATGATGTGTTCAAATGGCCTGAGAAAGTCCTTTTGGAATCTGAAGTTGGCGAACTCGCCCTTCTCGATAAACTTTGTAGCCAGTTGCCTCAGAGAATCTACGGCAAAGAACGCGATATCTTGCCGAGGACTACATCCTACCCTGTCGAAATGGTCGCCAAGTACTTGCCAGATCCTGGACCATTGCAATCTAATACGACCCATGTTATAATACGAGATTTCGACAATCTTTGTGAGAGAGAACATGCGTGGTTGTGTAGGGTGGGCCAGCTCCTCGAGAGAGACCTATGATAACGAAATATTTATTATTTAATTTTATACCTAAGACTTATATCAATTTAATATAAAGTAGACAGACTTGGCAGAGAGCTTTGACGAATTCGACGATGGCGTCGCCATCAAGTCTCGTTGAACCGGTAAAGATACGATCGACAGCTACGACGACGCTTTGCGAACTGGTCTCGCCGATCGACTCCTTTACACTGGGGTCTAACGAGCTCAGATTGAGATTACTGGTTTGGTGCGAATTAGCAGAATGCGCGAGATTGCCAAAGTTTGCCAGCGGCGATGGGAAATGCGGCTTCGATGGCGGGCCCAGCAACTGCGGCCGTATCCCGGTGCCAATCAACTGTGCCAATTCCAACTGAGAAATGCATTTGACGACGTCGAGCCACGAGCTCCCCAGATAATTGCCATCGGTATGAGCTACCGTGATGAGGGTTTTAATGGTATCGATATTTTTTGCCTTCATCTCGGTAATAGGCGAGTTAGCCGTCAGCAAAGTGAATCTTGCCAGCGCCTGCACGTAAGCATCGCGCTCAAGACTCATATGAAAAATGCAGGCAATACGAATAGCACACCTGTAGAGAACGTTACAAATAAAGTGATATAATATAAATGGTTAGTTACAAAAGGCAGTATGTGTAAGTTTTCATTCTTAAAATATTCTCTCACCTGATGCCATCGAGGCAAAGCGACGCGATCTCCGTGTCGTCGCAGTCCTGCAGGCCGACGCTGAAGGCCGCGAGAAACGGCGTCCAGGCCATCTTGAACATCGGGCGCACGTGTTCGAGATGTTTTGCCGTAGTGAACGGTGCCTGAACATGACTGACAGATTCCATCAAATTCTTCGCCGCTGTAGAGATTACCTCCATCTCCATGTTCCATAGCAATCGTCGCTTCTTCTCGCTGGAGATCAGCTGTTTGCCGGCAAGCCGGCTGTTGTTGGGGTTCGACTTCATCTTGATCTCGTTACCGGCGATTTCATCGTAGATTCTAGAAAGGTATTCCTCGGGAAGATCCTCATTGTCGCTAATACGTCGGTTAAGCCTGAACAGACAAATAAGATAAAATAGAGAAGACCCTTTCATTTTATACTTAAACAGACAATTAACAATAAAAATAAAATGAGTAATGAAAGTCTCATATCATATCACAAACTTGATATCAATATAAATTTCTCTTCCACAAAACACAGAAAGAAAATGCACTCACGCGCAATTTCATTGTAATCAATTTAAAATGTATTGTACCTAATATATTGTTCTTTGGTCATCTTATTCTTAACCTGCGGTGAGTGTAAATCAGTGGTCAGCATTATGATTGAGAAACCGAGAACATAGGCTGTATCCGCGCTGGTGAAGAGGCCATTATTGGGGTTGCACTCACAATAGCGGCTGGCAAACTTCTCCATCAGCCGGTCGATCTTCTGCGCCTCGCCGGGCAGCCGAAAGCCTTCCAGAAAGTATCTCAGCGCGGTTACTAGATCGCGCTCAGCAAAATTCATCTGATCAATGTAGTGGTACATTACCTGCACGAGTGAAGTAAGATCAGATTTTGTTACATCATCCCGTAATTGATTATATAGAAAAATTTCAATATCCTGAATAAATAATTAGTCGCTTGACGATTGTTATTAAATATTGTCACATATAGCTTATACAATCTCTTTACATTCTCTGTTACCTGATTGTGATTATGATCACCCAGAAAGTCGCCGATGGCGGTCTTATCGAGTCGTTCGTCCAGATGCAGCCATCTAGCCACGTCTTCTGGTAAGGTACCGAGTAACCCCTGCTCTTGCAGATACTGCACACCCTTGCCGGGTTTCCGGCTAAAAATCTCAATGCCGGTCTCCCACACCTCCTTCTGCTGTTTTTGTACCTCGTATTGCTCCGGCGAATCCGGCACCTCCTTGTTACCGATCAGACTGGAGTTGGCCGACGAGAGACTGCCGGCGCTGCCATAGCGCGGCAGCGGGGTTTCTGGTGCCGGGTCTGGTGGATCCGAGAGTGGTTGCTGATCTCCCGGCACGCTCGGGTTCACATACAGATCTCGGCTCCATTCCACCATGCACTTCAAGATGGAAACGAGGCATTCGAGACCGCGAATGCGCATGGATTTCTCCTGGAAGACGCAAGTATTAAAAACTAGAAAATGGCATCGTCTCTCAATAAAGGAATAAAGTGTCCTCTTTTTTTAATAATCCATCTATTCTATTTTCTCTTTCTCCTTCTATCATTGCTTGCAACGCACCTGATTCGGTGACGCACCGAGTTCCAGGGCTTGGCGACCCTGGGCGATCTTAGAGAGATCGTTGACGAGTCGTTCAAAGAGATTCGCCGCGGAGAGATCGCAATCGTAGTTGACGTAGATATCGACGACACTCTGGGCATCCGCGCAAATTCTCGTGAGCGCATGTATGACCATCCATTTATGCTCGAAGGAACTACTGGAAGTCTCGAGAATGTTCATAAAGATCTCTTTAAAGAACACTTCGATCTGCATCTTGAGATGCACTTTAAAACGTGCAAGCAGTGCCAAGAACAGCGCCAGCGAGAGCTCAAACACCTCCGGTACTGAGGATACGCCATTTTTAGACAACGCGACGCATAAATACTGTTTAATGGCGATGACGAACATCTCGTTAGAGCGCAATACCGGGCCAGCATTCTGCAGGATCCCTAGGAGCAACTGCAGCGACAAGATCTTGGACCGAAGCTCGTGCGATCTCGGATCAGGTGTGCCGTCCGGTAGAGGTTTCATCGATAGTTTGCAGAGAGCGCGAAACACAAGAAACGCGTCTTTCTGCAGCACATGAGTGAACTTGGCGGTGACCATGTTGTCATTCTCGGCGGTCGCTTCGTCGCCGTTGTCCTCTGGATTGCCGTTCTCTAGATTGATTTCCTCCTCCAACGGCACCACAGAGTTCACCACATCATCAAGGATACCCTTAACAATCGTTTGAGAATCAACGGTGTCGGAGGCATTTTCCGCGTTTAGTTCAGTTTCAGCCTCACCGTTTGCCACAATAACAGCTTCCTGCTGCTGATGCTCCCCATCGATTCTCACATTCTCCTCCTCGGCCTGAGTCTCCATCCGTGCAAAGATCACGTTGATCATTTGCGTGAGGGTCGCGCGAGCGGTCGTTTGGTTCACCAAGTTGCGCGACGCCAAGTAAACGTTGTAAACGGTACGAATCGTCAATAACACCGTGCCTTCGTGCACCTCCACATGTTGGCTCGTCATCACAGTCAATAGAGCTTTAATAATCTGCAGCTGCACGCCCTCGTCGGTCTGCGGACCAGTGAAGCAGCCACAGATCGTTTCGACAATGCGCACAATCAACAATTTGTTTGGCTCCGTCGAGTCGGGCACATTGCCAGTGAGATGGCCGTACGCTATCAACTTTTGCAGGCAGTCTAGCGCGGTCACTACGATCCTCGGCGACTTGCTCTGACATGCCAACTCAAACGGTAGAAAGTATTTCTCCGCTGTGATGACGTTCGAGTCGCTTTTAGGCTGTGGAAGGGCGTTTGAGGTTACCTCTTCGCCTTGCACAACCGGTACATCTTTGATCTCGTTGCGAAGATCTTCTGCAAGATAGAAATACGTGAGTACAAGTATAATCGCGTGTAACAACCCATGTACATTCTTGGAAAAATCTTGGGATTCTCACCGAGTGCGGATTCGCAAGATTTCCTGAGCTGCGAGAGATGCGATCTCTTGACATCTCGATCGGCCAATATCTTCTCCAAAGCTCGAACGATAAACATCTCTCTAGTTTTGGAGTTATTTTGCATCGTCACCACTCCCCACGCTGCGGTGGAGAATCTGTGCTCGTTTAATGTTCGTACCTCAAAGCGTCAACATCGAAGTGAGCTAGCAAACAGCTATACATGTAATTATCTCGGACGTCCATCTGGCTGTTCGCCAACATCTTTCACTGTGTTTAATTTCTATCTTATATGCAATCTCTCGCTGTGAATTCGAGAACGTCAAAAATTGCTGGCAGAATAAACTGAATAAGTAAAACTCTGCGCAAGCATAAGGTACGAGATTACTCACCTATGTGAGGAGACGACAATTGCATCCAAGTCTTCGAGACGGTAACAGCACCGCGATAATGCAGTTTCCTCGACAACGATCTACAACATCACCCGTCGGCGTATCTCGGAATAGATGTCAACCGACATTTACACACACACGCACACGAACATTCGCTTGCAGCTCGTAGCTCGCAGGCTCGCACTGTGACAACCGTTTGAACGTAACTGCGAATGACGACAGCCTCGAGAACTCGAACGTTCGAACCTCGAACCAGTGACCAGTGACCAGTTGACCATCGACATATAGCTCTGTTACATGGCACCCTTAAGCGACGTCTACAATAGAGATTTTAAGCCCTAAGTCTTAGGAAATTGACTAATCACAGTCGAGTATTCTTCTCATACTCGACTGTGATTGGTCAATTTCTTAAGGCTTAGGGCTTAAAATCTCTATGGTAAACGCCGCTTAATAACATCCGTTGTTCTAAGCCTGGCCAATCACAGTCATGCCATTCTTCAAAGGAATAGCTGTGATTGGCCAGTTTCACAACTACGAATGTTATTATGCGGCATCTACAATAGAGATTTTAAGAATACTCGACTGTGATTGGTCAATTTCTTAAGGCTTAAAACTTAAAATCTCTATTGTAGACGTCGCATTAAACCCGATTAAGGGTGCCGTGTAACGTAAAGAGCTCATTGCCTCGAATCTCCAACTCCTCTCTCCTCTCTGCGTGAGCAACTTCATATGACAGCACGTCATCACAAGTGCTTCACGACATTGCATTCGGAAGTTCTACTTCTAGAAAACATAGCTTTTAATTGACTAATCAGGACAAAAAAAAATAAAAATATCTAATTGGTCAATTAGATATTACTCTGCTTAACGAGATAAGATTTTCGAGCACATCCAAGACTGGCGTGCAAACCGAGTTTTTAGCGCATGCGCGGTATCAATAAAGTATCTAGTGCAAATAAAAAAGAGAGATATGCTATTGCTCGCTTGTAAAAAGAATTGTTTAAACTCTTTGTTAATAACTCGTTTTGCAACGCTAGATATACATATATATTGTACAGATATTAATTATATTAATTTAGGTAACAGATTTTTTTTCATACATTTAATCGTGTCTTTCCTCGAGTGAGTCAAATTTTTTGCGCTCCTAATATCATACGTCGCTGTCAACTATCCTATTCGCAACTAGTCGATGCGCACTATGCGGTGCGCTTGCGTGCGCAAATTGGCACTAAAATCCATATAATTCCTATAAAAGAAATACGACAGGGATTTTATATTAGTATTAGTCCTTTCTAGAGATTCCTTTAAGCCCGTATCAGACTATATACATTGAGATTGAAATTTCACCAATCAGGACAAGGAAATTTTAGTTCCTTTTATCCTGATTGGCCAAATTTCAATCTTCAATACGTAGCCTGATACGGGCTATACGGGCTTTAGAGTCTATCGTACATTGTTTGAAAATTTATCAGGTTAATACGAGTGAAGATTTTTGCTTGTTTGGACAAAACACCTCGTAGTTCTCATTCTCATACATGTTCGATAATTGTTGATAATTGAACGGCGATGGTTCAGCTGTTCACCGCAACAACGCCACCTGGCGGCACAGTCCTTAGTTCGCTTTGCAATTGTCACGATCGTGTTTGCCGCCGCGAGTCGCGAGTCCCGAGATTGCACGCATTCCGTCAAAATCTCTATTTTTCATTCATTTCTTTTTATCTCCACGTCGAGTCATTCTCAGCGCGATTTCGTTATCGTGGACTTTTTCTTATCGTGTTCTCTTCGGACGCGAATTCCGCGCGCAGCTCGCAACGATCGTCGTAGTGTGGCCGAAACAAGATGGCCGCCGCCGCGGCCGCCGCGCTGCTTGACGAGCTCATGGGCAGGAACAGAAACGTTTTGCCCAACGAGAAGCCCAAAGAGCTCAATTGGGAGGATCCCGAGGTGAATTCATCGTCTGGTGCTAAAGACATCTCTACGAAAAATTTTGATTTGTTTTCTGCAGAAAAATTTTTAAATGCTGTGTTGATCCTTTACCTCGACATTTTTTTTTTTTTTATTTGCCGTTTCCGTTCAAGTTTCCAAATAGCGAGAATGTATATGATCAAATATTCCAAGGAATCAAGTTTAAAAAATTCGCCATTCTTGAAAATTTCCACAAATTAATTTCGAAGGGAATTACGAGTGAAAAAATTTAATAGTAATAACTATTAGAGAAATTAGTTACAATATATATTAGATTTAGTTAAGAGACTATAAGACATAGAAAATATGAGAAAAAAGAGTAAATGCACAGTTTATAGTTATTTATTTTTGTTTGACAATGTTGTATGAAGATTATGAAAACATAAATATTATTCTTATATCTTATTTGTACCTTGATCACATCTTTAATGATTAATGTTTTAGCATTTTATATTTATCAAAGCTTATCTATTGTATTTTAGTTTTGCAAGCTGTATTTGGTAAAGTTCTGTCCTCATGATCTATTTGTTAATACAAGAGCGGACTTGGGTGCATGCCCCAAAGTACATGACGATGAAGCTAGGGAGTTGTTCGATAAAGCGCCATATTCGTATCGTAAGCAGCAATACGAGGATGAATTTATTAGGTACTGTCAAAGCATGTTGAATGAAGTGGAGCGAAAGATCATTAAAGGAAAGCAGCGATTGGCACTGATTGGGAGAACAGAAGCAGTAAGTTTTTCATTACAAGATTATAAATACAAAAATTATGATTCAATGCTTTGTGTACAGCCGACGTTAACCCCGGCGCAAACGCAAAGGAATGAGGAGCAGATTGCTCTGTTGACAGAAAAGATAAATAAATTAGTGGAAGAAGCCGAGCAAAGCGGAATTCAAGGCAATGTGGAGCAGGCACAGGGCCTAATGCGTCTTTGTGACCAATTGAAGGAAGAGCGCGAGACCTTGAGAAAATCCAACGACAATAGTCATTACAATCAAGTGAGTTTGTAGATTGATTATTTTGATTTATATGAAAGTTACAATTATCATCTGTTATAAGTTAAAGATATAATAAATTATGGTAATAAAAAAATCTAATAAAAAAAATAGTGAATACAATGCTTTATGACGCGTTTATAAGATCTAATTTTAACTTTATGAAACTCATTTGTAGACTGCTGAACTAGCGGCCGCGCAGGAGAAACAGATGGAGGTGTGCGACGTGTGCGGCGCGTTCCTTATCGTAGGCGACGCTCAGCAACGGATCGATGATCATTTAATGGGAAAACAGCATGTGGGCTATGCGAGACTAAAAAGTGCCCTTCAAGAAATTATGGTGAGGATAGGTTTTTTTCAACATTAGATATGTCTTTCGAACTCAAGATGAAATTAAAATCGTTTGCGTGCAGAACAAACGCGAAAAGGCGCGCGACGAGAAGGAGCAGAGGAGGGAGGAGGAACGAAAGCAAAGAGCACGAGCGAACGAAGAGCTCGACAGGCGGCGGAGAGATGGTGACAGAGATAGAGATCGCGACAGAGACAGGGACAAACGTCGAAGTAGGCGAACAGATGATGATAAAAGCCGTCACGACTCTAGCAGTCATAGGTAAATATCGTTTCACAATAGATTACTTTTTTATTATATTTTGATAAAAACCGATATCTGACGATACTCGAACAAATCAATCTAATGGAGAGATGTTACTGATTACAGAAATTCTGGGCATAGAAGTAGAAGTAGATCGCGAGAAAGACATCATCGGGACGAAGATAATTATCGACGTCATAGTCGAGATAAGGGTGAGCTATGATTTGATTCTTCTAACATACTGTAGATGTTGAACTGTGCCCGATAATCGCAATAACAATAACAATGATTTCAGGGAATCGCGATCATCGGAGCTCCAGCCATCAGAATCGTCGTCGTCACCGCTCGCGAAGCCGAAGTCACAAGTAACTTCTCTTGATTGGTTAGTGAGTGAGAAATGAGCCAGGTATGCACCAAACAATATAACCATATTCGTCTCAATTACTGTACAGGTACTTTCTCGATCCAGGTGAGTTGCCATTCCGATGCACATAATACATATACATGATAATACAATCTGTGATGTTTGAAGCACCGCGTAAGAGTCACAGCAAGTGTTCGTTTCACACACACACACACACTCTCTCTCTCTCTCTCTCTCTCTCTCTCTCTCTCTCTCTCTCTCTCTCTCTCTCTCTCTCTCTCTCTCTCTCTCTCTCTCTCTCTAAAACACACTCTGTCTCACTGTCTCTGTCTGTCTGATCTCCCGCCAGAATAATCGAACGTTATAAAACGGTTTGCCATATTGTTTTGTTATCTTTAAGATTTCGTGATTAATGGCGCACCTTAGATGTGAATGAATATTAAAAAAACGATAGCAATGGATAGAGTAACGGGTACACTTATCATTGTATAGTGCCTCTGCAAAGACACAAAGGGTTTACAATAATAATCTAACTTATGATTAATCTCTTAAGTTCGAAAAAGTTGAATTTATCCGTTCTCTTGGCCAAATTTTTTTAATTGACATCAATCGTACTATCGCTGCGATATTATCTCGAAAAGAGTTAAAAGATTTCAAAATTAATCTAAATTCTATTTTTTCGACTCTATAAATTCGAGAAAGAAAAAACTAAATATATGTTTTCCAACTTTGACTTTCTGCAAAAAAAAAAAAAAAAAAAAGCGAATAATTCTTTAATCGCATCGTGCGGAAATCAAATTTAACTTTGACACATAACTCCGAGCATTTCCGTTTATTGTCTGTGGAGCAAGCTGGGAGAAGGTATATCCTACGGCTTGCTTTCGTCGATCATAATTCTGTATTCGGCAGAAGAGTGTAAGTCCAAGAACTCGTTTTTTTCCAGGAGAAGCCCGCGAAGGTTCCGGAATTATGGATGCGTGCATATTCAAGATGAATTAAATATAAGTGTGAAAAAATGCAATCAGGTTGAAACTCATCTAAGATAACATATATACATATATATAAATTCATGCTGTTTATTTAAAAATAAAACAAATTGGTTGTAAAAATATAGCATTTCTCTTTATTATAACGTGTTATCGCGTTTTTGTTTTCAGATAAAATCAAATTCTAGAACTTACCTCTTTCGGGAATCGCGTTTTCCGTTATTCATGAAAGAAAACGTCACATGTGTATTTCCGTATTTCCGTTATATATATATATATTAAAAAAAAAATAAATAAATAAAACAAAGCCGATAGTATTGGACTTACTCTCTTCCGTATCTCAGACACAGGACTGTTTTCGTTAAAAAAAATGTAATCTAAAGTTTGCGTGATAAGAGAACGAGAGAGAGAAAGAGAAAAGAGAAGAAAAGAAAGTTAGCGCGGAGGGGAGGGGGGGGGGGGGGGCACAGTTCTCTCTCAGTGCCCGCTTCATAGAGCTTCGACCACGACTGCGAATGCAGTTGGAGCGCGCACAACTGCGAGTGCGCCCTGCAAACATGTGTGACTGTGACTATACGAACCTCTAGCTTCCATGTGCCACGCAATTGACGAGGTATTTATGCCGGAATGTGATAATATCAACATATCCTTCTCTGCCAAGAAAATTCACTTCCCCATCTTGCTTTCTTTTATCTGTACGGGTTTTTGGCTAACTCGAGGGTCATTCTGAGATAAACAAAGATTCGGAAACAATATAGAAATCCTCAAATTACCGGTATAGAATGTGACACTAACTTTTTTTTGCATAGAAAAAGCGAAAAATAGAAAAAAATTAAGATATATTTGCAATCTTTTTAAGAGGGACAAGACTGATAGACGACTGTTTTCATTGACCGTTGAAAAGAAGATATGCTTTTCGATAAAAATATATGTATCATACTGCTTCTAGCAAAAGAAATATAAATAATCTTTTGTAAGAGAATATATACATATATCTGATGCCTAAAAAAGATAATATTTAATTAAAAGATAATATTTATTTGACAAATAATTTTTTTTCGGACAAATTAGATTTATTTAAATAAAAATTAGATAAATTCGTATTCATAAAAATTTAATTCATAATCTCCTTGACGAGGATCTCGCGCGCATATTAAACACACAATTGACAGAAGGACAGGATTTTACCAACATAAAACTATTATTAAAATGTTTGAATATTACATCGAATCGTGATACCGGTGACACTTACTAAGACTCGAATTGTCTATTTTCAGAAAGAAGAGAGACGAACAAAACGCGAAGATTACACAAGAAGTTGCACAAGACGTACATCGCTTAACGTACTGTTAAGGTAAAGATTTTAAATAATCTTAACGGTGATAGAGAGAGAGAGAGAGAGAGAGAGAGAGAGAGAGAGAGAGAGAGAGAGAGAGAGAGTGAGTGAGAGAGAGAGAGAGAGAAAGAGAAACAGGGAGGGCATACGAAGAAAACAAATTTTTATCGAGACACGTCGGAATTGAAATAATAACTTGTGTCTCTAGCAATTGTTATTTTAGGCCATCTGTACATAAACAGAACGATCGAAAAGGTAAATTATCTAATATTAACACGGTATTATAATGTACCGCAATTACAATAATCCTAAGATTGTTATTTGGAATTAATAAAATAATGCTGGACGGACTTTGGTTCTCTCCTTTTTTTATTCTATACTCCTCTTCGTACGATTTTGAAATTAAAATAAATTTAATTCCGGCTTAAATATCAGCTTTTCATATTTCAAATCTTGAATTTTTTAATTTTGTCATTTTCTTAATCTTTATTATGGTATATTATATCAAATATACGAAGCTAACGAAATTAAACATATGGAAGATAAACAAAAGGGAAGGATTTATAGGACAGTGGGCAATGTTAGATGTCCTGTAAATATATAGTCATAACTTTGAAAAAAAAAATATATATATATATATATATATATATATATATCATTTATTAAAAATAAATATGCGAGATGCAGAAACACTATATCTCGCGCCAACTAATAATAGATATAAACAGTTTATATTAATACTGTACATGGCACGATCTTCTTCTGGTACAAAACAGCTTCATACAATAATAACGCGTTCACTTCAAGCCGATTTGTCTCGTTACCTGAACACAATGCAATGGCATATATAATATTACGTGTTAATTATTATCGTCAGATTTATATAATTTCGCTTCGAAATATATCTCTCGTCAGATAAAATAAAACCAGACACAAAATTTTACTACAATATTGCAAAACGCGTGCCGTTTATTTCCTTACGTCATATATTATTTAATAAATTCCAAAATTGAAAAAACGAGACTTATTGATGGATGAAAGTATATCGAATATCGATGCGTATAAAATGTCATTTAATCTATAATTACGTAACTGAAGGCAATCATTTAAAATTAACATATTACAATCTTTTTCATGTCTTGAAGACTTCGATATAAAATTTGTACTTGACAAATAAAATCATACAGAATAATTCTTACTGCTAAATCTCTAAATATTAACTTTAAAGTTATTAAAAGACGCAATCTTTGCGTTTTTACTTCATTATTGTTTGATTATTCGGATTCGTGTTTCGCATTTGACGATTGATCGAATTACCTGTTCGTATACGGTCCAAGCCATGGTGGTCATCAGAGTTCGCCTCAACATTCTGGGAACGATACCTTTGAGGTATCCCAGGACGCCATACTTTTTGTAGACAAGGAACGTCGCATGGTAAATGCCATTGAATTCGTTCGGATACAACTGCATCTTTGTCTTGACAACATCCGGCGGTTGCGTAACTACGGAGGCTAAAACACCAGCGAGGATTCCGCAGCCAAAGTGAACCAGTATCGGCGAATCACCTAGCGTCGCTCCTACGAATAAAGAAAATTTATCTTTAAGAATAATCTTTAAGGATCTCTAAATTCTTACAAATTAAGAATTACGAATAAATATTAAACAATTATATTAGAATTGTAATAGATGTCCTAGAATTATATTAGAATTGTAAATCATATAAGTAATTATATAATTTTTTATAACGTTTAACATATATTTCTTTTCGCGTTTATAAATAATAATAATAATTTTACACATGTATATATAAAATTATTATTATAGCAACGTACTATGTTAATATTATTTAAGAAATACCTGTACTGGCAGCCACGCTTTTCAGTTGGGTATAAAACATAAGATATAAACCGCTATAAGGCGCATCTCGTAAGAGAGTAGGCACCAGACCACTGGATAAACCTCTCACTCCTTCCTGCTTATAGATCAACTTCAGAGCCTCGCCGATACCATTATATTTATAAACGCCGCTCTGTAAAATTACGTTGATATAATCCGAAATCGGTTAATCTCAAATTTTATTTTGTGCAAGTCAGCAATCTCTTATCAAATTTCTCTATTTGAAATATTTAAATATTTTTATTATACTATATTAATACCATACTAAACGAGACGCAATTATTTGCAAAAATTTCTTTTCTTCCTCCTCATTACTCTCTTCTCAATATTTCTTTCACCCTCTCTCATGCAATTTCATCATATCCTTCTTTCTGTTAATCGTACCTCGAATCGCGTCTTGACGACAGTGATAGGAATCAATAGAGCGCCGGACATGGAACGCGCGGTGATGCCTAAGGAAATCGCCTGCAGGGCCGTTAGCGGTTCTTCTAGATTGAAAACATGCTTCAGCCAATGCAGTGACGAGAAGTACAGACCTACACCGGGAATTACCCTGGTTATCGACTGCGAATTAAGATTCATAATCGTTATCGATGCGAATAATCCAATATCCGACTACATATTAATCTCTTAGAACAAGGACATCTCACCGGCGTCATACCCTTCCACAGTCCGAAGACATTCTCCTTTTGAACGATGTTTGCCACTGTTCCCAACATTCCATTTCTCGGCGATCTATTCCGGAGAAATTCGGAACATTAATTGGTAATTATATAGCTTATAAATATAAATGTTTAAAATTTAAGCTAAAAGATATGAAAATCAATTAATCAAAAAATTTAAGTTTAAATTAAATAAAAATTATAATTTTTTGGAAATTATGATAAACTTTAAATGAACAACAATGATAGATTAAATAAACCTCTCCCCCTCTCTCTCTCTCTCTCTCTCAAATCTCTTGAAAGAATAAATTAGCCAAACTTTATCTTAAGAATCTTGAGCTAATAAAGATTTTGATTATATAAATAAGTTGTTTAAATAAAGAAAGCCTGACTAGAAATTTTATTTTATAGCTGTTAATCTTACTCGACGGAGGTATTGACTCTACTTTGAAGCCTAGTCTTCACCAGATCCAGCGGTTGAAAGAGAATCGTGGAGAATGTTCCGGAGAACGAGCCTGCCAGGAAGGATTTCAAGATCGGATACTGCGAACACATACATAGAAAAATCGTAAGAAAGGCACATTCGAATTTGTAATTTTTGCGAGTTATTTTATAGCTTCCTTAATTTCGCAAACAGATTTCTCCAATTTAGTGAAAGTATCGAAAACCCATTTGAAATCTTCAGACACGTGTGTCTAAGATCGACCCTTGTGCAATACTTGATCAAACGCGAATTAATATACGGCTATCTTGTCGCACGAGTTCGCTCACGTGCGACGAGACGATCTTGGCTGCGCGCTATCAATCGTTAACGAGAATGACTCCGGGATTATCATCGCAAACAGTTATTTTTCGCGATGCAAAATTTTTTAAATAACGCGAGTATTGCACAGTTTGTCTTAATGTTTAACAACGAATTCACATTTTATGCTACACAAGAAATCTATTTGTTTTGTTCTTTCCTCGTAGATAGAAGAAAACAAAAAAAAATGGAATTTTGCGCGATTAATAAACTTCTTCATCAACAAATTCGTCGTCCGCGCGTGTCGGACGATATATAGTTTATTTGTAAATCATCTGACCGACGGTTTATCTTGGTCGTCTTATCTCTCGTATTCTCTTTTCGCGGAAGGTTTCCAAAGGTTTTAATAGTAAAATCTCTCGCGATGCGCGACATTATATAAGATGATCGTGGTCATTCGTGAAAAAAATTTGAGGTCGATTTCTTTTTGTTGATAATTTTCAAACATTAGAGATACGTGAATATATTTCTTAATTCCTTTGCCGCAAAAAGCCATCATTTTCATGAAACATTTATTACAATGTGCCATTATTAGCGATTAAACGAAAATTTTTCTTGCATACATTGCTGTGACTTCGTTAAATTGTCGAACAAATTCATTCGATAATTTCTTAATCAATTGACGCGATAATCTATGTAAGCGTAAGCTAACTTATATGATCTTACGTAAAATTATTCCAACTGCACAGAGAGAAAAATAATAATAATTTTAGAGAAATATACTTTTTTGAATGTACTGTACAACGGTATAGATTATTTTGTTCCACCGTTATAAAAATATTAAGAATCAGATGTATCGTCTCTCTCCAAAGAAACACTGCGAATACAAAAATATATTTGTACATCTCGTATCTTTTGGAATAATTTTGCACAAGAAGAATATTGTGTATTATATCAATTGCTTCTAACACATAGAATATATTGTTTTCATTTGTATTTGCATATCGAATATAAAAAACATTTTGTAGCAATATTCTTTTTTTCTTATAAAATTATTCCAAGAGGGATAGGATCTCTCTCTCTCTCTCTCTCTCTCTACAGATATTTTTTTTATCCGTTGTGTAAGATTTAAGAAATATACATATATCAATTGAGTAGGACACGTTGATGCTGTTTGAATTGATTTTTTTTTTTTTTTTTTTTTTTTTTTTTTTTTTTTGTTAAATATATATTGCTATATAAACATTTAAGACTTTTTCAATCACATCAATTAAAACAACATAGATATTGTTATGTTGCGTTTGTAATAACTGCATATGTCATCAATATGATATTTGATTTTTTCGTTTTTATGATTTTGATTGATTCTTAATGGCGACTCAATTTCTTTATTATATTTGCTTTTAAATGTACTTTTTTTCGCTGAAGAAGACCCGAATTGGAATCGAAACATTCGCCTATGAAAATAGAAATTTATACAAAATATAAGAATATATTTATTTTCTTAGTTTTGCATGTTAGCTTTTATATGCCTGAGGTTTCTTTATTAATATAGTTGCCAATATATGATAAACCTCAATATCATTTAAAATGCTCAATTATCCAGATTGCCTCGTGTTGTATCCTACACATTAGTTTAGAATAAAAATTAATCACAATTCAAAATACTTACAGATCCTAGAGCTTCCATAATAGATCTATATATATAACTTAGAAACTTATATTCACTATTATCAGATTTCAAATATATATAAGTGTCCCAAGAAAGAATTATATTTAAAGTGTTATTTTCAAAAATGGTCGTAATTAAGAAAAAAAACACTATCCCAAAATTTCTTTAGCAATGATTTGTTATTTGATTCTCCTAGCTATATCAGTTTTTCACTCCTATTGACTTTTAATAATTTCACCGTCAACAGTTAAACAAAGCAATTGTTTTGTAAAGACAGAGAAGCAGTGGGGGAGGAATTTCTCCCTATATAATCGTCTTTAATGCTGGTTAGATACTGAGTCATCTTTGGAAACGTGCCGGCTTTACTTACATCCCCGTTTATCTTCGTTTCGACATTCTCGAGGTCAATCGGGTGACCCTGCATATCGGGGCATGTTCGTGCGAGTAAGAATGCCAGGCTTATCAGCTGTTGAAACGTGATTTAAACGTGACTTTATTTGAAAACGTGATGTACTTTGATGCTGGCACAAGTCAATCGGTATCGTCTTCACTCGACGACCCTACCGCTTCTTCGCGCAATGATAATAGTCTGAATCATTTCTTGTGGAATCCTTCCAGCTCTTACAAAGAGATTTTGGATGATCGGATTGTAGAATGTATCCTCTTTCAGCTAAATTCGCCTGTGTTCGTAAAATAGAGAATTAAATAACATCCTTTGAAATTTTAGAGCATAGAGAAGAAAATAAAATTGTATCAGTATGGAAATAGAATGATAAAAGGTGGCGGTTGTGAGAAGAATACATAAGCGATACAACTACAAATTACAGCATCATTAACAAAATGTTTGTAATTGTAGTTGCCTTCAAGTTACGAGATCAAATGGATTTCAAACATATATTTTTATGAACAGAAAAGAAAAAAGATTAGTATTCTAATATGTAGATTCAAGAAATGACTTTTCTTTTTTGATCAAATTTAGATCTCTCTACAAAAGGATTAAAGTTTATATATATATATATATATATATATATATATTTGAGTCTCTCATACAATTTATTCAGGAAATTGTACATTATCGGAACGAATTAAATATGCAAGACACGTGTAAAAAAATAAATATATTGTACATAGCGAGATACAATAAAAAGTAATAGATTAAAATTGCAATTGCAATTATATACGCACGTATAGATTACTGAACGATAACAGAGTGATATCGGAATGACAAGAGCAGCGAACTTTCGCGAAAAAACCAGAATGTTTGAAAAGTTAAATAAATGACAACGAAAGAATTGCAATTATTACATAATCATTTCATCATGAGTGCGTTTATATCTCAAGTCTCCCTCTGCAGCATCTTGTTTTGTCGAAACGTCGATATTTCGCTTCCACATCATTCCTTCTATTTTATATTTCTTGTATTACATATATAGTTATCATTACACATGATCAATCGAGAAATCTATAAATGATTTTTCAAGGTAATTAACCACAAGATTTGTCCGTTTTAACTGCTCTCTTTTCGTACTTAAAACGAAAAGTAGATACATTCCGATTTTAAAGAAAATACAGTAAATTAAGCAGATTAAAATCGATGTATTTCAAGAAATTTAAAATCCATCAGCAAACAAAAATGATCTGTCATTTCTCTAAGGAAGTACGGATTGTACATGTACTACATGTACATATGCATCAAGACAGGTTAAACGGATATACGTAAGAAATCGATTCGCAAGCAAGAAATTTTGGATTTTAAGCTTTACTTTTATTCGCGACAAATGAGATCGATTGAAACAAAAGATCCATGATCTATTTGCCTCTGGTAATAACACGAGAAATTAAACTGCAATTGAATCAATTACAGCAACTTCTCCATGGCGAAAGTAAAGTTGAGTAAAGTTAAAATAAACAGTCCTTTGTCATCCGCAAAAGTTAACAAAAAGCATTTTTATAAAGAAAAGAAGATTGACAACGCCATGTGTCAAACGCAAAAATTCGTTTAATGGAATATATTTTCGTACCGTGCTAATGGAGAACGAAATAGCGAACGAAATGTGAGGCTCACGGGGATGAAGATCGCATGATGAAGAAGTCACCGTCGACTGATAAAAGTTATCAGGCAACGATCGCGACATTATTGTTTTACGTCTTTTCTTGTTTTCGTGCTCCGGATTGTTTATCTCTGCGAAATAAGAGGGGGCCAGCTTATGAATATTAATCCAGCGTAATTTGCGTAATCGTTTCTGATATAGCGACATAGCCACGCGGTCACGAGATACGAGATATCTATTTCTTTTCGTAATTCTATCAATCGATGATGTAAAAAAAAAAAAAGAAAGAAAAGTATTCTCATAATTTAGGCTGCGGCTGGGAATACGCTAGAGATGCTTCGAAGCATCGCATTAACCAATTAGAATAAAGAAATCTTTACTCTCTTTGTCCTGATTGGTCAATCGAACGCTTCGAAGCATCTCTAGCGTCTTTTCGACCGCAGCACCGCAGCCAGTTCAATGTATTTCTTCCATCTCCTTACGTCCTTACTCCCGCCACCAGTAAATCAACTGATGAGAAAAGTTAGGTTTATGAGTGTAAAATATCAAGTTTGCATAGAGTGCCCGTATAAAAATAAAAAAATATGCCAATGACTTGTAGCATACTCGGCTGTTCAAGTAGATATTCCAAAGAAAAAAATATCAAATTTTTTCGGTAAATACGCAATCTTTTCCTCTTGTCTTTTTAGAGACTTGAATTAAATTTTTCTATTAAGCGGTATATAATTTTTTAATTAAATTATATTTTTGTATGTATTAAATACGCATCAAATATTTTTATAGATTAACTTTTATATAAAATATTGCAGCTTTCCCATCAAAGATAAATGTCGATTGACAGCTTGGTTGAATGCGATAAAAAGAGAAAATTGGACTCCCAGTAAATACGATACAGTCTGCAATGAACATTTTACCACAAATGATTTTGTGCCTTGTCGAGATGCTTATAAAACATTTTTAAGACCAACAGCGATACCTTCTATATTTCCTTCGTCCATAAAAAGTAACAAAAGAAAAAAATACAAAATCAGAACAATAGATAATGAAAATAAAAAAAATGAGAAAGGTAATATAGAGAAAAATAACACTTGTGAAGGAAATTTTACAAATATTAACATCGAGATAGATAATACAATAGATAAAGATATAAATAATTCACATATTAATATCCAGTCAGAAATAAGTGACGAAAATATTAAAAATGTGCATACGGTAGAAGATGTAATAGAGGAGCCAAATACATATAATGGAAACATCAGTAGTAACATTAATCTAGAAACGTGTAATCCTGAAACAATTGTAATAGAAGAGCCATGCGTAACATCATCAATATATAAGTCAATGAAAATTGAAAAAAATCGAGTAAATAACTATAATAGTTTAGACTATTTGACATTGCACTGTATAAAGAAATCGCCAACTTCTACCGAAGTAAATTTGCGCCATAAAATTCGCATGTTACAGCAGAAACTGCGTAGGAGAGATGCTAAAATTATATATCTACGACGGCTTTTGACACATTTAAAACAGAAGGTATAGTTTTACATACATTGTATACATGGAATATTTTGTGTGCGTTATGTTATAAAATGGTTGTTTCTTTTATGTAACTTACTTTCATCAGCTTGTGCGTATTGTATGTTATAAGCAAATATAAATAATAAGCTTCTACAATCGCTTCCTTAAACATTTTGATGGTTTATATTATTAATACTACAAATATTTATTTTTCAGGAGGATATTTTATCTGTCATTCAACATTTATAAAAAATTATCAGTTAATGCACAATTAAGCAGATACAGACAGATGTATTATAGAACAATATATATAAGACTTCTCTCATAATAGTTTCGTAATGTGCGAAGTCTTATTACTTTTTCATAAGACATATCTTAAATAAATAAATTTTATTTCCACAAGTATAAAAAAGAAAATATTTTAGCATATAAAATATCTCATATATATATATATATATATATATATATATATATATATATATATATATATATATATATATATATAAAATCACATATATTATGTGTAACTACGATTTTTTTAATTTCTTATACACACACAGAAAGAGAGAGAGAGAGAGAGAGAAATATATACATATGTTTTACATTTATATAATCATTGCCTAATATCGATTAATATTCTATTAACTGCCGGTAATTTAAATTACGATAGGGTGTGTGTATGTTTATATATTACATACACACCTATATGTTCTGCCCAATTAGGCCTAAATTTCAAAACTGTAAAATTTCCTCTCCGAGGAAAATTTTACTCGTTGCTGTCGTTAAATGGAACGGGCCCGTGGCGATCAGCCAATCAGCAAGCGGAACGCCATTGTCGCTTCTCTGATTAGTACTCTAATATGTAATTGTGAAACTGGCCAATCACAGCTATTCCTCTGAAGAATGGAATGACTGTGATTCGTCAGCCTTAGATTCAAGATTGAAATTTGACTAATCAGGATAAAGAAATTTTAGTCTTTTTTTGTTCCGATTAGTCAAATTTCAATCTTTAATCTTCTATCTTCAATTTTCAATGCGTAGTCTGAAGGGCCGTCTACAATGGCAGTAACAAGGCTGAACGCTGTAGGAGTAGGAGAGTATTAAGACGAAAGGAGATTAGATTTGTTCTGTACGTGTTTCAAACATTTCAAATTTATGCTCAAGTAAGAGAACACATTTTATATTTATTTTACTTATACTTTTTATAATTTACTTCGAGAGAGAGAGAGAGAGAGAGAAATTTATATGAGTTGTGTATATATATTGTATATACGTAAAATCGTCAAATTCTCTTTATAAGATTTTGCTTAAAATACATTAGAATGTAATATATGTATTTCATAATTTGTTTATTTATATGGAAATTTGTATGTATATATATATATATATATATATATATATATATATATATAATTAAATTATTAATATTAAATGTTTATATATATATTTGACAAAAATAATATTTAATTATTTGAAATATTGTAATAATGACAAAAAAAAATTTATGAACTTTTATAATTAATATATACAAATCAATTAAAATTATAATATTTATATTACCATCTTTTCTTACAGAAAATATAGCGTGCTTATACATATCTCTTTAAAAAAGTTTGTGGAAGAATCTTCAACATTTTACTATAATGTCCAATAGTGAAATATTATCAGATACATGTAATAGAAGACGTTCTCCTAGGGAACGTAAAGATTGCTTGAAACATGCCTTGCAGCGAACACTAGTTTTGCGTAAAAATTTATTTCGCATCTTTTGCTTTTTTCTTATATTTAATATAAAATTAATTAATAAGTAATTTGCAGAGAATGTGATCAATAAATCTACTGTAAATAAACTTAATGAAGTTATAAATGAAGCTGACATTGTTGCTAATGAGACAAATATTCAAGAAAAAGGTATATAAATTATAAGAATTATTTTTATATTCTTGTCTATAGTATTATATTCTGTGTATATAATATTATATCTTCTTATATGTTCTTACATTCTTATATATTCTTCTATATTCTTACATTACATTTTATAAAAAATTTTTTAATTTTTTAAAAATAACAATTTTTTATATTCTCAGCTCTTAATCAGCAGGAAGTACTTATGGATTCGCAAATGATGATATCATCTTCCAAAGTCCTGAAAACTTGTACCATCTCTCTGACAAAGAAAATGAATGACTATGACTGTATTGACTTTGCACAAAAGCTGGTACATTTGTTAAAAAATGCAATTATATGTTTATAATTATCCGCAATGCTATGTTAAAATTAACCAAGGGATCTATGTATACAGAATGTTAATTAATTTGCACCCGCTAAGTATATAGCAATATTTTTTTATTAAAAAAAAAAGTTGATAAGTTCGAAACTATTATAATATATTATTTTATATCCAACAGTAATATTTGTATTGTTTAGGTGAAATATGTACAAGGAATGTCAGAAAATCCGGAATTACCACCAGATTGGTCGCTTTTAGAGCCACAAGTAACAAAATTGTTCAAAAGGGTTCCTAACTGCAGTACACTCTTAGGTTTGTTTATGATCATTGGTATTAGGAATAGTTACAGGGTGATCGTAATTATTTAAACAGCAAATCTTTTTCTTGATGACAAAAAAAAAGTTGAGAGGTATAATAATGTTAATTTTTCTATAATGTAATTTTTTTCTGATGCAACGATGCATTTATAACGTGCAATTATTTAACAGTTTGCATTACAAAATATATTTTTAAATTTCTTTTGTTATATGACATAAGTTGGTTTATAATTCTATTGTGATATTTTTATTTGCATAATAATGAAAAGAATTGATTTATGAAAAAAATATATAAAGATTTATAAAGAAATATAAAGTACTATTTAAAGAAAAATACAATTTGAATTTTGCAAGTACGTTGTTGCAAAGGAAAAGAAAAATCATAGAAAGTTGGTTCTTATTATACTCTTCAATCTCTTTCTCTATCAAGTGAGATATTCCTTGTTCAATGTACTAGACCGTGTGTGTGTGTGTGTGTGTGCGTGCGCGTGTGCGTATGCGTGTGTGTACAAATATAAATATTTTATTTCCTTATATAGATATTTTTAAAAGTATACTATTAAAAGATTTTTAAGTTTATAGCTATACAGAAATCCAGCCAAATCTATTTTTAATTTTAATTTTAGGTACATTGGAACCTTTAGAGAAGAAAATTATAGTTAGGAAAAAACCTGAACAGAGAATAGCACAGCAAGCTGCAATGGTGGTGCCTGAGAAATTAGTGCAAGTCGCAAATACCAAGGATGAGGACAGTGTTGAACGAACTGTGAGGAAGATTAGAAAATTAATCGTAACTTACTATAAGGAAACACAGAAACCACTCGATCTTTTCAAATTAATTCTGCATCCACAAGATTTTGGAAGGGCTGTCAGAAATATGCTGTACATATCATTTCTTGTGAAAGATGGAATAGTGACAGTGAGGAAAGGTGTTTTCTTATCTTTCTTATGAAAAAAAAACATTATTTTTTTCTTATTTCTAAAATCTGATAATGATATTTTTGTTACAGATAATAATGGAAGCCTCGTCATACAACCATGTCATAAGGGAAAAAATTTGCAAAGAAGTGATACTAGAACAGGCATTCAGAATATAATTTCTTTAAATATGAAACAATGGATGGTAAGTTAAATTTTTAATAAATTTTCGATCTAACGGATCTCAAATCAAATAGAATTTCGATTTTAGTAAATAAAATTCTTTGCTACTTTCAATTTCATATTAAGAACAATTTTATAAAATTGCTGTTTAATTATATCATATACTCTTTCGATTAAATTAGTTTATTCAAATCCTTATATAGGTTTCATTATTACAGTTATAATATCCGAAATTATGTGAATCTTTTTTTTCTTTTTTTTTCTTTTTTTTTTTCGAAAGATATTGAAATGAATTGGATTTTTCGTATGTCATTATGTTACATTGGGTAGTGTGGTTTGATAAAATATACCATGATGATTTTCTGTTTGATTCATGAAAATTAATTTGTATCTATAAATCTTGATGGATTATCATAACATTGATTGGAAATGTGAAGATGTAGGTAATGCAGATTGAGTTATATATTCATTTGCTATATAGCGTAGAATAAAAAAAGAGTTTTTGATATAGTTTATCAATCCATATTATCGAACGCTAGTAATGTACGAAAAATTATCTCAACATTATCTCAATATATCTCAATGTATTGCGAAAGAAAGAAAGAAAGAAAGAAAGAAAAAATTTGCAGAAATTTACATTTTGTACATTATAATTCAATACATCTGTAGCGAGACAATAGGAGCGTTACATCAAAGATTTTATCGGACAGACATAATTATGACAATATTAGAAAGTAAGATTATAAGCGACTAAAATTAATAAGAATATTTTTTTCTCAGACATTAATAAAGATACATAAAGTGGAGAAACCAATGATTGATTTTGATGAAGATAAGTAATGCTGCTTATAAATTAATATATGTTTTTTAGCTCAGGGTTGGCACTATTTCGTAATTTTATATCTCCAAAACATTATATTAAATATATTTTCAATTATATATAATATTTAAGGAAAGAATAATTTTGATAGTATTACAATTGATCAATAATGATAATTTATTATTAACATATATAGTTACATTAATAGTTTATTAATAATTTATTTAGCTATTTTATCACAATGGATATATAATGAATTAGAATAATTTTGTTACAATGATGATGTTGCTGTATGACATAATTAATAATAATAATACTTGATTAAAATACAGCACGTATTAATATTTAGTAATATCTTTTCATCTTTTTTAATATTTTATTATTTACATTTTATTTAGGAGACTGTGATATCGCGAAATATGATGTAATATTGTATTGTAATACGCCAAGAGGTTAAACGTGTTTAATGTAATCCGTTCCACTTAGATTTTGACAAAAATACGCTTAATCGATGTCTTTTTGCATAAAAACAAAGGCTTGAAAAGTAAAAATTATCGCTCGATAGTGTGAAAAGAGTTATTAAGCGTTAAAGGCCGGTATTCATAGTCCATTCAAGATTGTCTTAATAGCGTTTACGAATGTAGCAGGATTTAATCGCTCCGAGAGCGATTAATGACGTTATTCTATTATCGTATCTGCCAATAAAAGGCTTGAATTTATAGTAAACAGTATAATGATTAATTGATCCGGGTTGGATTAAGCCGTTCTTCTTCTTCTTCTTCTTCTTTTTCTTGTGAATGGCACCGGGCCTGAGATACGCAGGCCCACACGGCCAAGTCGATGAAAGTGCTAATGTTGTAGAGATCAAGTTATGGGTTAGTATCAGAAATTTTATTTAGATGTGCGAG
This sequence comes from Polyergus mexicanus, assembly GCF_030449975.1. Classification (NCBI taxonomy): domain Eukaryota; kingdom Metazoa; phylum Arthropoda; class Insecta; order Hymenoptera; family Formicidae; genus Polyergus; species Polyergus mexicanus. The sequence continues at coordinate 5,914,938 of NW_027223323.1, forward strand.
TTACTGATAGGATGCTACAGAAGGAATTCCTCTTTAGACGAGAATAAAATTTAAAAATAAGGTCCAAAGGACACACACGTTACGTGTGACTGTGATTAGTCAATTTCTTAAGGCTTAGGGCTTAAAATCTTATTGCAAACGCCGCATAAAGTACGATCTTAAGATAATGCTAAGCGGCTATTTCATTTGACTACGTTTACACGTCATTCCTAATCGGGTTTAATAACATCCGTTGTTCTAAGGCTGGCCAATCACAATCATTCCATTCTGATACACATTACTAATACTGAAAATTGATATTTATTTACGTTATATACAATAGATATTATTATTAAACAAAAAATATATATAAAACGTTACTATCCCCTAGCAGAATATTAGAATCTAATCAAGGATTAAGGGATGTAATTTTCATAATTTTTTTTCTGCACGTTTATAACATACTGCTCTTTTAAATCATTTCTTACTTTTAACAATAGTTTCTCAAACTGTGTTATTTTGTCATTTGTGAATCCCTTTTTGTATCTTATTTATTTGAATATTTCAACCATCCAAAATCTCTTGCTGCAATTGTATTTTTATTTTATTTTAATTTATACTGCCAGAGTAGTAACGTTTTATAATATATTTTTGATTAATAATAATAACACACACACACACACACACACACACACACACACATCTATATAATATATAATAAAAAATAAACGAAATTACTATAAATCTGGGCAACAATATTCTGCGCAGACGCTTAAGGCCAGATTCACACCTTGGCAGGAAAGCAGAAAGCTGAAAAACAGAGGCCAATCAGAACTCGCGCTAAAAAAAGCAGAATATACTGCTTATTTTCAGCGCGAGTTCTGATTGGCTTCTGCTTTTCTAGCACAGAGTTCTGATTGGCTTCTGCTTTTCTGCCAATCAATTCTGTAAATCCGGCCTAACTCTCGACGCTTGACACTGCCATGTAAAGGCACCTTTATAACCGATGCGACACGTTGCACAATCTTTTCGCCCTTCGCCATTCGCCGCTATAACGCCAGAATTTTGTCGGTATGACAGATTTCCTAACCTTAAAAAATGGCATTTTAACGTTTAATAATTCTGTTTGTACTATCAAACGACGATTTATACTTTTCAATCCTTTGTTTTTATACAAAAAGGCATCGATTAAATATATTTTTATCAAAATCTAAATAGAGCGGGTTATTCTAAATATTTATAGCCGAAAGATATTTCGAAAGCAAATATCATTAATCCGGTAGAAATATTAAGTTGAATTCGCATATTTAAACAGATATAAAAATATATATGTATATTTATATAAATAAATTGCAAGAAGATGGTGTGCGAAATCGCTACACATCTCGCATTTGGCAGAAGGCTTGGATACAGTCGGATGAATTTTCATGATTAATAACACCTAATAACAAGAGTGGTTATATTTCGAAATTCATTGCTAGTGTACAGTAGTGTACTAATCTACTAATATTTTACTTTCTTTTCACCTAACGGCATAACCTTAAAGTCTCTCTCGGGTATACAATTTATACAAATGTTCTTTCTCTCTCTCTCTCTCTCTTTTTTGTAGAATAACAACAGAATAGCAAAACAACAAACCTCGATCGATTTGCCGATTTATAATTGAATCCATGCAATTTCTTTAGAAATGCCGCCAAAACGAGGAAAGGTACAGAAGGAAGAGGTCCAAGTTTCTCTTGGACCGCAACTCCGTGAAGGAGAGGTAGTTTTTGGAGTGGCTCACATTTTCGCGAGTTTCAATGACACGTTCGTACACGTTACTGATTTATCGGGCAGGTACTATGTTAGATTACGTTGATTATATTTAGCAACTCTCTTTCATGATGTATAACTGTGTCTTTGTGTGATTCAGGGAGACAATCGCCAGAGTTACCGGTGGCATGAAAGTGAAGGCGGATCGTGACGAAGCCTCGCCCTACGCAGCTATGCTTGCGGCTCAGGTATGTTGTATTAATTATTAATTCAAGAAATTCGTATTTCATATTGCATTATCCACAGTCAGGCAGCCTCTAGATGATAAATGTTATAATCTAAGGAGCGTTATATTTGTGGAGAAACAAATTCTCTTTGATAATTGAAAAGATGTGTTTATATATCGTGTATTTATTTTCTCTAAGAGAGAGAGAGAGAGAGAGAGAGAGAGAGAGAAAGGAAACATATATAAATGTGTAATATTACATATAGGAATATCTAAATATACAAAGCATGATATCAAAAATTTTAATTGTAAAATATATAATTTTGTACTTTACAGGATGTCGCAGAAAAATGTAAATCGCTAGGTATCACAGCGCTGCATATCAAACTGAGAGCTACAGGAGGTAATAAAACAAAGACTCCTGGTCCTGGTGCGCAATCTGCTCTGCGTGCTTTAGCCCGTTCGAGCATGAAAATTGGTCGTATCGAAGATGTCACCCCCATTCCATCCGATTCGACCCGTAGGAAGGGAGGTCGCCGTGGACGCAGGCTGTAGAACATGATTATAGCCTTCTTTCTCTGCGTCTCATTATCTTTGAATAAATAATTTAAAGAAGGAAAATGGTACACATTTATGAGACATATTTCGTTATAGTCTTTCTCGAATTCCTATATATTATATTATACATGTATACTTTTTTTTTAAATTTTGAAAACTACATATATATATTTTTTTTGACTGCGATCGAGAGGACGCTAAAGCCCGTATCGGATTACGCATTGAAAATTGAGGATTGAAGATTAAAGATTGGAATTTGACTAATCGAAACAAAAGGGACTAAAATTTCTTTGTCCTGATTGGTCAAATTTCAGTCTTGAATCTTCAAGCACAATCTTCGATGCGTATTCTGATACGGGCTTAAAGATGCTTCGAAGCATTGCATTTACCAATTAGATATTAGAATAAAGAATTCTTTACTCTCTTTATCCTGATTGGTCAATGAAACGCTTCGAAGCATTTCTAGCGTCTTCCCGACCGCAGCCTTTCTGATCTAAAGCCTGTATTACACTATACGGGTTGCGGGCTCGTTTGCAGTTGTGGATTACGGTTGACAGTTGCGGATTGAACATTGAATCAGGCGGTAAGCTACTTTGCTCCGATTGGTCAATCCGCAACAATCGACCGTAACCGCAACCGCAACCCGTAGCGTTAAGGCCCGTCTACATAGGACGCAACACGCCAGACGCAGCTTGCAGGCCGGTATTCATAATCAGTTCTTATATTTAAGACCGCCTTAAGTAATATCTTAAGATGCTGATACGGCTCTGTGATTGGTTTAGGACATATTAAGATTGTGCTTAAGACGATCTTAAATATAAAAACTAACTATGAATACCGGCCTGCGAGCTGCGTCTGGCGTGTTGCGCCTATGTAGACGGGCCTTAATACGGCCTTATGAAAGGATAAAAGTGAGAAAATTCACTAGAGTATCTACGATACCATTCGTCGAAATCTAGTAAATCTGTTCACTTTTGTAATTTTCTTGGCTCAAAGGATACACAATCGACTCCCTGCTCCCTGGTACTGGTATCGCTATAGTTTATGGAGATCGTTGCTCGAACGGTCGACGGTCGCTCGACTCGATCCTCGCTCGGCCATTTTTATCGTATTCGTCTCGACGGGAGGTTGATATTCTTCTTCGCGGCACAAGAGGTAGAGTAATAATATTCACAAATAGAATCCGTTCGACTATTCGTAGTTACTCGAATAATTTAATCATTATATAATCGATCTAAAATTCGTAAATATATATACTTTAAGGTGTAATTGAAGATAGATCGATCTTTTTTTTCGTGTTCTGCATACGTTCTTTGTCGAGTGGCGTAAACACGTGGCGGATATGAATGCTATTTTTCAAATTGCGATGTTACGAGATTTGAAATTTATTCGTTTCTCTCATTCTCTCATACGATTTTAAAATAATTTCTCTTCAGATAACGATATCCTAGCATGGTTAACGGAAGAATTCCGTCGGTCTTTTCAAAGACCTACGTCACTCCCAGAAGGCCGTACGAGAAAGCTCGCCTCGATCAAGAGTTACGCATCATCGGAGAATACGGTCTTCGTAACAAACGTGAAGTGTGGAGGGTAAAGTACACCCTGGCTAAGATACGGAAGGCTGCTCGTGAGCTGCTTACACTAGAGGAGAAAGATCCGAAACGTCTCTTCGAAGGTTAGTCATATACACATTGGTCGTAAAGAAGAAGAAGAAAAAAAAAATATACATAAGATTTTTTTTTTTTCTAAATTGTATTAATCAATCGTGCATTTATTTAACACAAAATATAGAGCATATGATGATTATGTTTTTGACACCTCTTGTCCGAATATCTCTGTAGATATAAGCATAGACTGAGAGATTTCTATAGACACTTAAGAAGGATTTGTCTGAGAAAATCTCTTCAAATTTTCCTAATATGAGAACATGTATCTTTACAGGAAACGCTCTGCTTCGTCGTTTGGTAAGAATTGGTGTATTGAATGAGGCTCATATGAAGCTCGATTATGTATTGGGCTTGAAGATTGAAGATTTTCTGGAGCGACGTCTGCAGACTCAAGTATTCAAACTAGGTCTGGCTAAATCCATCCATCATGCTCGCGTGCTTATTCGCCAACGGCATATTCGGTAAGTTGTCGGTAATAATAATACATCAATATATACGTCTATATTGCTAGAGAAAAAGAACACTTTTATCATTGAGAAAAGAAAAACATTCTATTGCAGGAAGGAAAAATTTAAGACAGAATAAAAATTTTGCATAAATTGTAATAAGAAAAGTTTTTTATTTAGATCGTAAAAGATATGGACTTTTTTACAATCTAGATAAAATGTAGAGATTCAAGATGGGAACGCCTTAAAAAATGGGCAAGAAATGGTCAAATTATTTTTAATTGGCGCATTTCTAATCTTTGAGGCAAAATCAAAAGCCTAGCTTAATCACCGGTTAAGGATTGATTCCTTTTTCGGTTTCATACTAGGCTACAATTTAAATCTTAACATTGTTAAAATAAACAAATGATTTTAAATTGATTATCAATGAGAGAAGACTGAAATACAAATGTCATAAAAAAACATGCGTGTGTGCGCGTGTGTGTATGTATGTATCTATGTATGTATGAATGTACATTCAAACTTATCAAACTTGTATATTTCTCATCAAACTTATATGTTTATTTTATTCAACTTGAAACTTACAGCCAAAAAGCTATGTACATTGTGTCGCTTTTTAATGCACATTTGCGTGCAAATGTAAAATTATTTGAATATTTTACAATTTGGGGCATCAACAGCTCACTCGTCTTTATAACACCGGTAAAAATTTCGGTATTCGAAGGTTCCACATTCGGCATATATGTCGCGAGGCAAGATGGTGAACAAATTCTGCTGCTTAAATATTGGCTTAACGATGGCATCTGGTCGACTGGTTGTAGTTGATTACATACGAATCCAGAATCCTCAAATCGTTAATGTAACAAAATTTGATTCACACAGGCCACTTAAGTGTCGTTTTTTTGACACTTAACGTCTGTTTATTCATCCTGTCGAGATTCTTCTTCATCCTTGTCGTGAGAGAGAGAGAGAGAGGAAGTTTCGGTAGAGTCTTTATCTTTCTAATAGAAGAATTTGCCGTCAATGACTTTAAATGCAAAGCCGGGAGAACTGAGTGATTACTAATGGTTTTTTTGTTGCAGAGTACGTAAACAGGTGGTGAATATTCCGTCGTTCATCGTGCGATTGGATTCGCAAAAGCACATTGATTTCTCGCTCAAGTCGCCATTCGGCGGCGGCAGACCCGGCCGCGTCAAGAGGAAGAATCTGAGAAAGGGAAGCGGTGGTGCCGCACCGGAAGAAGAGGAGGATTAAACTGATTGTTGTCGTCGTTTATTATCCCAATAAATGCGCACTCTGTAATAATTGATTGTCTCTTTTTTTTCTTCTTCTTCTCTCTCTCTCTCTCTCTCTCTCTCTCTCTCACTCTCTCACTCGAACATTCCATGTCTTCGATCAAAAATCACCATTCCATTATTCTTTCCTGAGCAAAAATTTAAAGAATCTGATAGGCATTTGAAGAATGAAATCTTCAAGGTTTAATTAAAATAAATGTCTTTTATGACATTTATATTTCAGTCTTCTTTCGTTGATAATTTAATCAAAATTAGATATATTATTTTAACAATATTAAGAGTTTAAATTTAGATAAATATAGGATGAGGAAAGAGAAAATATATACAAATAAGATAACGAGCAAATGCATGAAAATTGAAATTTTACGGAAAAGACAGGAATAGAATACAAAAAAACGATATCCCATTGTCTAAAGTTAAAATAAGTGTTTAATGTTTTTATATTTATTAATTAGTATTTGACTATTATAATAAGATGTGCTTTTGCGTCATAAAAATTTTCTTGAAAAGATTGCCTATATACCATATGTATGTATGCATGTATGTGTATACGCAAAAGATAACTGTAAATGCATCTCTATCGGACCATTGAATATTTAAATATTACATATAATTTTTTTCTATTAAAAGTATTGAACATTCCGAACGATACTTAAAAATTGAAAAGTATTAAGAAAAACTTTGCATAATACTAGTTGCATACTAAGTTTTTAAACTTTTGAAATATTTTGAAAAGGAGCTTCTTTCACAAAGTTTTTTTCATCGTTACATTTTTCTCTTTAAAGTAAAAATTATTTTTATAAAGAAATGATGGAAATACTTATTTTAACGTACATTTTATTTATTAATAGTATCATGAAATAACGAATAAATAAAATTATAAATGTAATAAATGCGTGGTCACCCAGCAAGAGAACATGGTTAATGAAATTATTAATAAAAAAATCTATATTTTATTTCTATATATCTATATTTGTTTGCTATATTTTTTTAAAGAATGAATTGGAATTATTTTTTATACGAGATTATATATATATATATATATATATATATATATATAAGAATTTACATAATGTATAAAATAATAGATGTGTAAAAAAAAAAAATACAACTATATTTCAATTTTATCAAATTTTATAAATCGCCGACTATGTATATTATATAATTATAATTTTCTGATTTTTAAAATTGAAGGGCTGACAATGAGATATTTTCATCGCACGCGCGCATTAAAGCCATTTTTTTAGCGAGTCAAAAAATAATTTATTGTCGAAGAAATTAAATAATTTTATGGGCATAAAATTGATGTTAAAATAAATAAATAGCAATGTATATATCATTTCTTTCATTTTTGGCAAATTTATTAATTTTACAGTTTATTATAATTCATATCGTTCTCGATTTGCGTTTCCGAGGAACGTGAAGTAATGCACTTGACGCGTGACTCTACGCCCTATACGCTCCCAAATTCACAGTTTTCGCGGAATCGTCTCGTAATTGTTTCATAACGGCTTTGTATTTCTCGCGTTCTTTTTGCCCGAAAAACGTTAAAAACGAATCACCCGTGTGTTTGAGTACATAAAGTGAACGTTGCGCAATTGTTTTCGAGTGTTAATAGTAGTGTGTGTGTATGTGTGTGTATGTCATAATAGTGTGCGTTTGTTGCAGATTGCAGCTTGCAGCTTGCGGACGGGAACAGGAAATGGACATTACACGGTTCAAACGCGCTTCTTCTTCGCCGAACTAACACGATCCAAGCTTTACGTAGCGAGAAAGTCAAAGACTTGTGTGCAATATTCTTAGATTGTCCTTTATTACAGTACCAACAAAAAAGAGAAGAGGTATACGTTATCAAGAGTGATTAATTCGTTCGGACGTCAATCGAAGTTAATGTTGCGAAGAAATCAAAACTGCGCAGTCAAGATGTCGGTCGACTTTGTCATTTGTGGTAAGTAAATTTATTTGTCGTGATACTAATTGTATTTTGGATTGTAACATTATGCGTAATCAACGTTTCTCCTTCTCTCTCTCTCTCTCTCTCTCTCTCTCTCTCTCTCTCTCTCTCTCTCTCTCTCTCTCTCTCTCCCCCTCTCCCTCTCTTCCTATCTTTTTTTCTCTCTTTTCTCCTCTCTTCTCTTTGCTTTCTCTTTCTCTCTCTGCTTTCTATCTCGTATTTAATAGTTTATATATATATATATATATATATATATATATATATATATATATATATATATATAAAAGATTTATAGAATTATATTTATTGAATCGCGAAAAATTTGGTGATTTTACCAACTTATATTACAATAACGCAAAAGTGGTAGTAGCACACGAGAAAATTTACTTATTTTACAAGAAAAAGATTTACACGATTTTTCGCTACCAATTCCGTCATAATTCAATATTCGACTTGAGCGAGGGATTTAAGAACCTTAATCACATTATTATTATTAATGGCTATTAATCAGATATTACTAATCGAATGGTCGTCGATATCGCTTTTTAAATTTCCGCGCCTTCTCCTCCGAAATTTCTTACAAAGAGAGGGATTATACATATGTGACGCGGATGATCGCATCGGATCCTTTTTGCTCGCACACTGACGATGAGAGAAGAGAAGAGAAGAGAAGAGGAGAGGAGAGAGGAGAGAGGAGAGAGGAGAGAGGAGAGAGGAGAGTGGAGAGTGGAGAGAGGAGAGGGGAGAGGAGAGAAGAGAGAAGAGAAGAGAAGAGAAGAAAAGAGAAGATAGGGAGGGGGGAGGGATGTAATCGAACGACATATCGTGTGTCGTTGGACGTCTCGGCGAGATACATCGTCGCGTCGACCTGATCCCACGTGGGGCTGACAGTCCTCGTGATGGATAATAGGACCGAACCCTCGCCCTTGCGTCGTTGCCGCGGGCGTGCAATATTTCACGGCTTATTTACTTTTCGAAGACGCGCCTCTACGCGCTCACGTGTCGCGAAGGCGACGGTTTTCTAAAATTTTCCCTCCGGGAATTTCTCCGGCATTTTATATCGGCGCAGCGACGATACACCCGATATATTATTTGAGAGATATCGATTTAATTTAATAGCTAATTTCATATTATTTATTAAAATACTAAGCGTTTGAATAAATTTCAACGATATAATAAGATGGTAAGATTCTTTTAATGAATGTACACGAATGAAATTTTACAGTACAAATTACGTAAAAAATACATTCTCTTTTACAACAATTGTGTAAAGTTGGAATATAAAGATATATTCAAATATTTATTACTATAAAAATTATAAATTTTGCATCCGTCTTATTGTTTGTTAACAATTGTATATTTGTTTGTGCGTCAAAATATTTGAATAATTACAATTGCCCTTTATAAAATATAATATGTATTATCATAATATTATATCGAATATAAAAATATCGTAATTTCTCTTATATGTTGGTGCGTTGTTCCACGATTACAAAAATTATATCGCGTAACTTTCACAATAATATTTTCTCCGTCTAAAGGTCAAAATAAAATATTATATGCGATAACAAGAAAAAGTGTGTACATGAAAAAGTAAAAATATTAAGGTGTAATAGAATTTTTCTTTTCGAGGAGAATAACTTGAGATGTCGATTACGGAAACAATTAGCGGATACACACTCGTAGGTGATAGATTAAAGATAGATTAAAGATTGCTCTTATGTGTTAAGTAATATTATAACATGTACGACATGTGATTCTGTTTAATATAACACGAGGAATTTGGAGTGAAATTTTGGAAGGGATTCGAAAGATGCACTTTTTCCAAGTCGATTCTCTTTCTCTCTCTCTCTCTCTCTCTCTCTCTCTCTCTCTCTCTCTCTCTCTCTTCCTCCTCGGACACTCTTCGCTGATAATTAATTCTGCATAAATGCGATTTCCGGAAGCGGATTATTTTCCGCGTTCAACTTGGCACGTATATGCGCGGGTCATTCGTAACGACGTGGGAGCGCACACGTATTTGCACGCTGACATAAATAATAAATAACGCAAGAGGAGGGAATCCTGAATTACGACTCGCCGCGAAGAAGAGAGAACGTGCCTGTGTTTCTGCAAAGAACGCGGAAATTTTCGCGCCAAGTGACAACAATATGACCGGTCTAGGGGTAAATGATTCTCAATTTCGTCAAAATAGATGCTCGATTTATATCTAATTAGCGGTACAGTCTCACGCAAAAGTAACAGGCTCTCAAGGCTACGTTGTTCTTCCTTAATTATTGCTAATTGGCGAAGGAAAGTTTTTCTCGATTCGCAGGTTACGCAGAATAATAATAGTATGTTTCGTAACAATTGTAGAAAGTTTTGATCGCGTTTCTTCAGCAAGGGATATATTTTCAGTAAAATATAACGCATAAGTATTAGTTGTTCTAAATCTTTCAATAATTGAGATTACAAGAGAAGTCGGGAGAGAGAGAGAGAGAGAGAGAGAGAGAGAGAGAGAGAGAGAGAGAGAGAGAGAGAGATTGGTAAATTTTTGTTGCAAGCTTAATATCGAGTGACTTGTGAAAAAGCGGACAATGTATTTAAAGCGATATATTTACAAAGAGATATCCTACGATTTTGATTCGTTTATTACACCACCGAGGAGGTGGTGATCGTGTTTCGATATAATTCGAGTTACACTCGTCAATTCGTTGGCTATATATTTTTCATTGCACTTTGGAAAAATTCGAAAACCGCCAACGGCGAGCGAACAAAAACCAGCAAATTGAACAATGATTGCCATGACGAGGCGGATAAATGCCATACCAACGTTTTTTCTTTTTTAATTATTTTATTTTATCTTTCTATTCCTTTCGTCTATATCCATGCGGTTTGCAATTAAATTCAGTTTTTGTTAGATTAAATTTTAAAAGAATTGTCGCGCGCGCCGCGTGTCGAAAAATTGTCCTAAAATTTTTTTTAAAAATATTAGCGAATATGTCATATCGATCCAATTAATCTCTTTCCGACATTTGTTTTAATCGCGATTACTTTGTTAAATGCAATGTGCAATTATAGCAATTGTGGAAATAATTAAAATACCGCGCAACGTGTCGTTATCGCATGCCTTTTCGACCGATTTGTTTATGGGAGAATTTAGCGAACGCGGTTTCGATTAGTCGAGCGGCCTGTAAAATTAATTAACGCCGTTAAACGAGCCGAGAACTTGGGAATGAGGATGGGGGGGGGGAGGATGAAGGGAGGAGAGGAGAGGAGAGGAGAGGAGAAGGTGGCGCAGGAATTCTCGATCTGCCTATTTTCGAGTCCATTATCGGAAACACGGCCAACGAGAGACCGATCGGTCGAGAGTCTCTCCTCGGTATAGAGTATAGAGTATACGAAGAATCGACCTTCGTTCCGGCCTTTACCACATTCCTCGATACCGAGAGTCCAGTCCTCCTTTCGTCGCTGACTGACCCCATAAACTCGGGCCACATCCAAGATGCGCTCTCGTCGAGAAAACTCGCGGTGAGAGGTGAGAGACGAGAGACGAGAGACGAGAGACGAGACGGCACTTTTGGATCGTTAGCGATAGATACATACGGTGATATATACCGCGCGATTTCGATATCGAATGTACAATACAACTTTTGTATAATACATACACATTGTACGATGGAGTAAATATTATCGCTTATTTTTATATCTGTTATTGTTTCTCGTATATAAAACTCCATTTATATAAAAATAATATACAAAATTTTTATCGCGTACACATTCTGTTAACATGTGGTACAATATTATATAATCCTGATATATTTATCAATATAGGATTATATTTTATGTAATAAGATTAGATGGTTACACACGTATGTCGTAAATAATGCGCGATGAAGCCACGAGGCAAGAAGCATCAACTTTATATTTATAACATATAGGTATATATAATATAAAGAGACGCGCACATATAGGACTTTTTAATTGAATTCCTCGCTTTCCCCTTTCCTTCCTACCCTTCCGTCTCTCTCTCTCTCTCTCTCTCTCTCTCTCTCTCTCTCTCTCTCTCTCTCTCTCTCTCTCTCTCTCTCTCTCGCGAGGAGGTCGCGGAGAAAAAGTTCAATTAAATGGTGCTGCGTTTTCGATTAAAACTTTACGGATAGTAATTTCTTGTTAATGTCGACTATAAATTGTTAGCGATAGATTCAAGTTCTCTTTAAAGCTGCGAAAAATTCATATTTTACAGCCATTTTCGAGAGATGGGTGTTATAAAATTTATCGCCAAGATTGACGCACATCTGTTGCTGGAATATATTGTAATTATTGCGCGCTTTAGACAACATTGTTTAAAATTTTTTAGCGTATACATATTTAGTTCTTCTCGTATGCATATTACATAATATATCAACGGAAAAATAATTTCACGATACAATTATAGAGCATAGTGACGTGATGGAGCAATTTGAAAAGCGGAATCGTATCGAAAAAACCATGTTAAAAAGTAAAAAGTGAGTAGTAGAGAGTGACCTGTTCTTGTTCTCGTCTATTGTTTTGCGTTAAACTACAAACTACGTCATTATATCGTCATTACATAAAAGATATACGTAAAAGACAAAATTTTCGACGCATAAATATTGCATAAATTTTTGATACCGCGATAAAATTGTTCGTATACATACATGTATACCGTTACGAGTTACGAGTTACGCGACACGTGTGTATGGTACAATATTTAAAACGGGTTAAGACGCAAGAGACGTTGATGATAGGAAGGGGTAGGTGGGTAGAGGAGGATAGAGGAGGATAGAGGAGGATAGAGAAGGATAAGACTCGATATCGTGCGCGCCGGTCCAGCTGCGCAGCCGACGCCGGTCTCGAGTTTCGAGTCTCGCTGTCTCGCACTCTCGCGTCTCACGTCAGTGCTCTCGCGTGCGTCGGTCCGAGCGTGTGCCGTCTTGGTGCCTGTCGCGCGGTGCGCTGTCAATTTTTCGAGGACCTTTCCCCGATATCCTTCTCGTGATCCAGATCCATCGACTCCCCCACGGAAATCTCATCGGAGTCAGGTGAGCAGCCCCTCGCGTAAATTGCCGGGGTGGGGGAATTTCGGTCAATCGGGACTGACTGAATTGTACACGACGTTGAGTTAATTTGTGTAATGGGACTTGAAGGACTATTTTTTTAGATTCGATAGGTTAGGTATGACGACGCAATTGAGAAATTGGAGTTAAGGATTGTAGCTCTCGTTTGCCATTTCTGTATCTCCAACTATCGGAGAATAGTTTGCCTAACGCGCGCGCGTCTCGACGGATGTCGAAGATGTAAAAATGAGTAATAAAAAAGCTCGTGTTTGTGTGTCGAGATTATCGAATACAATTGTTAATTAACTTTAAACAGTTGTAAGATATATCCCGTTGTGAGGACGAAAAAAATGTTTCATTAATTGAACACGCATTGAATAAACTTTTACGTAGATAGATCTATCATCTAAATATTTATATAAGCTTACATTGCGACAGTTTTAAAATATGTAAAAAAAATGTCTTTTCTTTTCTTTTCTCATTTTAATGCGTATATATTGCGTATATATTGCGTAGTATATCTCATAATTATGTACAACTTTGTCTACATCGCTACACTATATTATTATTAGGTGTACAACTTTGCTTCTGCCGTTTTCCTATAGATGGCTTTAGCGGTAAGTAGTGGTCGAAATAAATAGATCATAGACGTCACGCGATAAACTTGGGCATCTGTCAACGTAACCCCATAGAAACATTAGTCGATTTGTGTCTGCGTCATAAAGTTATTCTCCATTGAAAATGTCAGTTTACGAGCCAAATGCTCGTCATTTGCGGGAGGTTTTAATTTTCTACTTTAATATGAAGAAATCTGCGGCTAAGGCTCATCCGAATGCTCTCAAATATTTATGGTGAAGCCGCTATTAGTGAAAGAAGGTGTCGTGAGTGGTTTCAACGCTTCAAGAACGGTGATTTTCGCGTCGAAGACCGGCATATCGGTGGAAGAGAGAAGGTTTTCGAAGATGCAGAATTGAAGGCATTACTTAATGAAGACTCGAGTCAAAGTCAAAAAGAATTGGCACGATCATTGGGAGTGACTCAACAAGCAATTTCAAAACGCCTTATAAATGTATAACCAGTTTTTCACAATAAAGCCTCGAATTTCGGGAAAAAAACGGCGGAAGCAAAATTGTACACCTAATATTATTTTGTTTGTCGGGAGGAATTTTTGCAAAAAGTGAAAATGAAAAATGATGGACGATAATTTTATAATTAGAATAATATACGCGTGAAATATATAATTAAAAATATTGCGATGTTAATAAAAATATATAGTTAAAAATAAAACGTTTGTAAATTTGGATCGTTCTGCTTGCGCAAATATCGAATAAAAGATAAAATTAACAAAAATGGAGCAAACATTTTCTCGTAATAATCGTGCGCGCAACGTCCATTAAATTACGTAACAAATTAACGTCATATTTTCTGTCTTGAAAGTCGCGTCGCACAGAAACTCGGTACGCTTATTTTTCGTCCCGCAAATATTGCGATATCTTTCCGAATCTTTCACTATATACATATGTATACGAGTCGTAACCACACGTGCTACTAGACTACCGTACTTTGTGATGTTTGGTGTTTTAATGTTTACGACCTTGTATAGGACTCTCGGAATCCTTCGTGTACGTGTTTAGATGTGCGTGCGTCGCTCCTACCCCGCTTGCACTCTGGTTAAAATGTTGGAAGAATATACGAAAAAATAGACGAATTTATAAAAAGCAAACGAATTGTACGTAAAGTTTATGCGCGAAATGTCTCGTGATGAGAAAAGGAGTTTGTCGATGTATCTTGGATATTTGCGCGGTCGTGCCGACATTGCGAATCTAACGAAATCTAAGGGAAATACGTGGTATTTCCGCGAGAAAAATCGAAGAATCGGAAATTGCGTACAATATAAATTGTATGAAAATATCTCGAAGGAAGGTTTGATTCGCGAAATGTAAAGAAAATTATTCTTCCTCTCTCTCTCTCTCTCTCTCTCTCTCTCTCTCTCTCTCTCTCTCTCTCTCTCTCTCTCTCTCTCTCTAGCTCTCTCCTTAAACGTAAAACGTATTATATATAATTAAAACAGGAAAAAAAATTATATAACGGAAAGAAATTTTGTTTAAAAAATTAATCGTAATAAAAAAGAAGAAGAAAAGAACACTAGTAGAGAATAAAAATTAACATTCTTTTTATCTAGCAAACTATCAAACATATGGCGTAGAAATGTTTAACAAGTACGATCAATATCGCGCGCGTAAAGGATACTTAAAAAATGTTTTTTTTTTCCCCCCAATACATTCTATTTACTTATAATTATTGTTTTGTATTTTTTAATTTTACTCGAATGAATTAAACGATAACAAAAAATGATATTTGAATATTTCTATGGCACACTGAAAGATTATTAATTTTTAATGTTACAAGTTGAAAAACATTGTTCGGTTTAATTGTCTATACATTTTAAATAACATACGTGCATATATGTATACACATATGTTACAATAGCGCGCTTATGTTTCGCGGTTAAAACATTATCGTAACATTGTTGGAGAAAAAACAATACGCGGATAAAAATAAATTTCTCAACTTGACATAAAATTATTCTTCATTATTAAATTTAATGCGAAATATTTTATATTGGAAAGGAGCCCCGGAGACAGACTGTATAATCTTTATATTATATTTTTACTAGACTTTTTAAAGAATTTAATTTGATATCGATATAAACGAAATGCAAAGGTATTTATACTCACGCGTATCCATACATACAATAAATAAAGGACAAGTGACGATCGGTAAAGATTAAAAAACGGATTAAAAATTCGACTTACATATATATTGTACATACATAAATATACATGCTATTTAAAATTTGACACGTTTCGCTTAATGGAAGAAACAAAAATTATGCCGAT
This sequence comes from Polyergus mexicanus, assembly GCF_030449975.1. Taxonomy (NCBI): domain Eukaryota; kingdom Metazoa; phylum Arthropoda; class Insecta; order Hymenoptera; family Formicidae; genus Polyergus; species Polyergus mexicanus. The sequence goes on from NW_027223323.1 coordinate 5,930,772, forward strand.
ATGATCCGAATCTAGTTTCTTTATTAATTTGAAAATTATTTAAATATGAAATACATTAATTTGAAAATTGAGCAAAAGAATGAAACAATTGTACAAAACTGTATATTGAGAATTTCGCTCCAAGTACTTACGAGAGGGAATCCATGACGCGCGGCGCATTTTCTCGAATCGACATCGTCGAAATCATCCGCGAGCGATTTCGCGTCGCGCGGGACGGGAGCTCCTTCTTCGGATTTTCATCGCCGCGTTCTTTCTTCGTATACCTTGTCTTTTTTTCTCTATTTTCATTAGCGCAAAATGTTTAGCCCATTTCTCCATTATCGGAGTTTTGAAAATAAAATGAAAAAAAAAAAATATGTATAAGCGCGCGCGAGCCCGAATATTGAATGGTACCGAGTGTCAACTGCAAATCGAAATTTATGTCAGATAATTCACGGGTCGAGATCATTGGGTTCCATCGCAGCTCGTAATTTGTCGTTAAATCTTTTACCGCTTACTGATTTCCGTCACAATATAAATCTCTTTCTCCTTTCCTCCACCTGTGTTTCTTCCTATCCTTTTTGCCATTTATCCGATAATATTGCAGCTTTATTCGCGATATATAAACGCGTTTTGAGATAAAGAGTTTAAGATTTTCTCAGTTTATGAATACAGTCTGGATTTAATTAGTCTCACGCGTTAAAATGTATCTTATAAAATTGATTAATAATGAATAAAATGTATTAGTGATCGATTTTGTGTCTCTTTCTTATTCTCGGTAAAAAGAAAGAAATTAAGTTATCTTTTTCTAATGCTCTACGACTCATGTATATGTGCTACGATATATGTATATATATATATATATACTATATATATATATATATATGCATATGTACGTATATTGTATAATCCCCTAAAATGGAAGCTATGAAGATACTATTACTTTGTCGGAAGCGAAACACACGGTGAACATACGGTGAAAGGGAACAAAGAATAGTTTCCTTCCTCATTATCGCGATGAATATGGGCGCTCCCCGTTCGTTTTTGCACCTCGCTTTTTTTTTTTGCGAGGTTTGGAGGTTAATTAACGTCCGTAAGAATTTCTTTGACGGCGCAGAGGATAAGGGAACGTCATCGATGGATAAATAAAGCAAAGGGCCGGGGCCCTTTGAGGCGATAATTAAAGCTATGATGTAAGGGTGGGAGGGAGGGAGGGAGGGGAGAAGGTGGCTTTGAAAGCCAAGGATATTTTAGCTCGCGAAAGAGAAAAGAGATAAGAGATAAAACGACTATTTTGGAAAGATGCGTGTGCTTTTTTCGCACCAATTTACTGCTCGCGGAATCTCGTTTATCGAACTAATTTCGTAGCTTTCCCCCTTGCGCCTCATCGGCCTTGAAGAAGAAGAAGAAGATGTTAACAAGATATTAGACTTGTTGAAATTTTAATTATTGTTATTCTTCGCTTGTTAGAGCGAAAAGCATATTGAGTTTTCGCGCGATTTTTAACGTAAGACAAACATGTCGTGTCGAGGATTCATTGGCGCGATCGCATTGAAATGGCGGCGACTGCCGAGGATGTTGTAACGGTCCCAATGTCCCGCGGGCAGAAACTCCCGGTTAAACCTGCAACGCGAAGCGTGAGCATGTCGTATTATACGATGTTACGTACATGTTTGTTCATTTCTTTTTTCATTAAAAAAAAAAAATATATATATATATATATATATATATAGATCGACAAATTTCAGAATCGCCGATTCGTAGAAAAGAAGAAGAAAGCCTCTTTCGAGATAGTCGATTAAGAGGCGTATCGGATACGTTTTTGATCAATGTATGTTACATTTTTCTCTCTGCAATGTCGGAAGAGAAAATTTAGACTTTACGCGCTTAAAGATTGTACAATATTATTTAAGATTGAAAGAAAATAGTGCTAATCCCCCTTTCCGCATAAAATTTTCGCACCGCGATGCAGTCTCGCGACATTGTCGCGCTTTCATTTTCGACGCGCCTAACTTATGTAACATATCGCATCGACAAGCTAAATATTCCGAGCTCGCGGAAGGGGGAAAACTCGGAATATTTAATCCCGGAGAAAGAGGTGGTGGGGAGAGAGTGGGGAGAGAGTGAGAGAGGGTGTGTAGGAGCGGGTTGTCGACCGCACTAATAAACAATAAATATTCAGGCCGGCGTGTATGATGTAACACAATACTGTATTACGTAACGAAGAAAGTAAGTTCAATGCACCGTCGATGCACGTGATTGATAGCGCGTTATTCGGCTGACGTCGAGTTTCGAACGAGCGATTTCGATGAACAATAAAATTAATGTCGAGAGAAATCGTGTTTGGCGCACGAGTACACGTTCGTTCATTAATCTATTTGATTTTGCTCTATATCGATGTATTTATAATTAACGGAATTACAATTACTAAATTAATATAATTTATAATTATGTGTACACACGCACACGTAGAGTCGATAACATTTTGATTCTCGATAATACAATAATTAAAGAATGTATCTATAATACTGACTAACTTATTATCGTCTTATCGTTAGTATTGGTTAATTTTGATATTATTAGGAGCCGTTTGAACGAAATGTGACGTATGATAAATACATATGAATTGCGTGATACAATGAGTGATGTTTATTTTGATTTACCATAATTATTGATATTTATTGCGTTACTTATTTTTTTCTATGTCCCTTACTGTCGCACTCACTCACTCACTCACTCACTCACTCACTTGTACTCCATCGCCAACAACTATCGGGCATCGATACCTATTTCAATATTGGCGATCGAACGCGCGAGGTGTGCTGGAGTATCGAATACTTTAAAACGTTCCTAGGACACGTCCGTCGATTGAATTCGCAAAAGTTTGTCGAGTACGTCGGTGATTAGAGAGATTAAAGGGAAACATTTTATCGTAAACGATTCGAGAGAATTTAATTCGCCTGAAAGCTTTCGGGGCGAGCGAGCGAGCGAGCGAGCGAACGTTTGCAAGCTTGTGTCGGTGAAATTCGCGGACGAACGAACGAGCGAATATTCGCGAGGGGAGGAGGGAGAGAGGGCAACTTTTGATAGGCCATGTTGAATTTTGCGGCGCTTTCATCGTTTAATCGAATCTTCCGCTCTGTATTACGATCGCGATCGAATCGTTTGCGCATACGCGTCGATCGATATGATTTAACAAATCCGGCACGAGCCCCTTTCCCCTCTCCCCTCTCCCCTCTCCCCTCTTCCCTCTTCCCTCTCCTCTGCTCCACTCTCCGCGGGTACTCGTAACATTTCGTTCATCGAATCACGGATATCGTTTGATTATACATTTCCAATGGATTGATAATTTTGATGGCGCAATTTCGCAATATATTCCATAGTCTCGAAACTCTCATTTGTTTTTTATTTTGTTTGAGATTTTTGCAATCGACGAGAGTCGCGAGAAACGACTTGATTATTTAATTAATTAAAAAACTAATTTTCTCTCTCTCTCTCTCTCTCTCTCTCTCGCTCTCCCCCTCTCTCTCTCTCTCAATATGAATTAATATAAAATGAAAAAAATGTTGGATATAACAAATTACTCGGATATTGGGATTATCGATAAAAGTCCAAACAATCCGGCGAACTTTGTGCGAGTTATAGTCGCGCGCGGATCAATTTATGAAAACGTCAATTTATTAATTAAGCGCGCCCAGACTCGATACGGTGAATCACTGAGCGGCCCGCTTTATTATTAAACGGCCTATTACTATTATGTTACATACGCTCGCGGACCGATTGATATTTCGTTTGCAATTGCCCATTTCGCTCTTTCGATATTTCGCAAGTGTCACTCTCACAATCGCCGTTCGCTCCCGCCGTTATCGACGTAATCGCGATTATTCGCGGCGTTTACCTTTAGTATCGGGGCGTCTTTTGTAAATAGCGCGTAAATTTGTCCGGGAATGTCACAAATTTATATGTCTGCGAGTACTATTATCGCGCTGTCCTGTATATACCTTTGACTCACGAGCGTTGAGATTTTTTTCGACGGCGTATACTAATAACTACATAATAATAACTATTGAAACAAATGCATATATATATATATATATATATATATATATATATATATGTGTGTGTGTGTGTGTGTGTGTGTGTGTGTATATTATAATGTTATACAATAATTACTAGATATTTTTACGTATATATGTATACATATATAATCACTTTTATATACAGAAATTTATTACTATATCTTGTTTTCGATCGACGATCGGTGAACACTTTGACGCACGGCTCGCAGATCCGCTCATCGAGAAACATATTATAAGAGTGGCAAAGTTATGCGGTTTTCTCGTATAACCGTTCGCGCGCATACCGGGTGTCCTTGCGGAATGAAAGTACTTGGGAAACGTGACCTCTCTCTCTCTCGTTATTCGTGTATGAGTAATGCTTAGCTCGAGCTTAGCCTAAGCGGCGTACCGAGATTCCAGCCGGCCTGGTGCGCCGATTGGTCATAATTGAGAGAGAGAGAGAGAGAGAGGAACGCGCTTTTCTATTAGCGATTATTATCATAAAAAGGTAGCAACCGATAAATAGAGTTGGGTGGATACTCGAAGCGGAATACCAGGTCAAGTTTCAAATTAACATATAAACATATATATGGTATATATTATTTCTTAGCCATTTTATTAATTATATTAATAATTCATGTGGAAAATGTGACTTGTATTTGATTGTATGTGATTGGTGACTTGAAAATCAATTTATTAAAATTATATTAAATGCTAAAATTTTCCTAAACACGTATACAACATATATTTTTATTTTAACCAATGTCCACAAGTCAAGTCAACGAGTTACACGAGCCTCTAATTTTCGCTGCTTTGTTTTCCTTTAGTATTCCATATTCGGGCGATATATCGAACGAGTGTAGCACGATCGAGTTTGGGAAAGCGGAGCGGTCACGTGAGATCCAGTCTCGGGAGAACGGAAAAATATGAGCATCCTACAAAACTAGAAAAAAAAAGAAAAAAAAACAGAATTTTCATCTGGGAGGTCATCATGGAGACTGAGGAGCTCACCAGACTCGTCGACGAGATCTACAAGGTGAGTGGTGAGTGATCGATTCTTTCGATCAGACGAGTTAATTATCTCGTCAAATGAATTTAATTTACGATTTAACGAACAGAGGAATATCGTTGGAATAGAGAAAGAAAAAGAAGCTTCAAATTTGAAACAAAAAGATGAAGGATAAAAATTAAATTTCTCATAAATAATCGATCGAGAGAATAGATTAAGTTAAACACATTTGGACTTTTGCTCGAGTCGAGAGAAGGGAAATTGATGAATTTCAAGCTAAATTCACGAAAAAGAAATGAATCTTCTCGCGCGAATAACGGGAAACGGGAATCGTTTAGAGATGACGTTTTTAAAAGCGTTATTCTAAAAGGGAGATTAGCTTCGTAATTAGGCCTTTGGCGTAATTATCACGGCGGCTACTCGGAGCTACGATGCCTCGTTACGATCTCGCGGAGATGGCGTCGCGATAACGAGGTAACCTAACCGCCGGGTTAACCCCGGTTATCGCGACGGTCCAGTGACTCTGCGTTGATACCACTGCTT